>NW_028188294.1:0-65000 GCF_964204655.1 Triturus cristatus | reverse complement strand
TGACACACTTCAGAGGATGCTAAGGGCTCACCCAGAGACTGACAGTGACACTTCAGAGGATGCTAGGGGCTCACCCAGAGACTGATGACAACACTTCAGAGGATGCTAAGGGGCTCACCCAGAGACTGACAGCGACACACTTCAGAGGATGCTAAGGGCTCACCCAGAGACTAACAGTGACACTTCAGAGGATGCTAGGGGCTCTCCCAGAAACTGACAACAACACTTCAGAGGATGCTACGGGCTCTCCCAGGGACTGACACCAACCCTTCAGAGGATGCTAAGGGCTCACCCAGAGACTGACAACAACACTTCGGAGGATGCCAAGGGCTCACCAAGAGACTGACAACAACACACTTGATGCTAAGGGCTCACCCAGAGACTGACAACAACACTTCAGAGGATGCTAAGGGCTCACCCAGATACTGATAACAACACACTTCAGAGGATGCTAAGGGCTCACCCAGAGACTGACAACAACACTTCAGGGGATGCTAAGGGCTCACCCAGAGACTGACAGTGACACTTCAGAGGATGCTAGGGGCTCTCCCAGAGACTGACAACAACCCTTCAGAGGATGCTAGAGGCTCACCCAGAGACTGACAGCGACACACTTCAGAGGATGCCGAGGGCTCACCCAGAGACTGAGAGCGACACACTTCAGAGGATGCTAAAGGCTCACCCAGAGACTGACAACAACACACTTCAAAGGATGCTAAGGGCTCACCCAGAGACTGACAGCGACACACTTCAGGGGATGCTAAGGGCTCAAGCAGAGACTGACAGCGACACTTCAGAGGATGCTAGGGGCTCTCCCAGAGACTGACAACAACACTTCAGAGGATGCTAGGGGCTCTCCCAGAGACTGACAACAACACTTCAGAGGACGCTAAGGGCTCACCCAGAGACTGACAGCGACACACTTCAGAGGATGCTAAGGGCTTACCCAGAGACTGACAGTGACACTTCAGAGGATGCTAGGGGCTCACCCAGAGACTGACAGCGACACACTTCAGAGGATGCTAAGGGCTTACCCAGAGACTAACAGTGACACTTCAGAGGATGCTAGCGGCTCACCCAGAGACTGACAGCGACACACTTCAGAGGATGCTAAGGGTTCTCCCAGAGACTGACAGTGACACTTCAGAGGATGCTAGGGGCGCTCCCAGAGACTGACAACAACACTTCAGAGGATGCTAGGGGCTCACCCAGAGACTGACAACGACACTTCAGAGGATGCTAAGGGCTCTCCCAGAGACTGACAGTGACACTTCAGAGGATGCTAGGGGCTCTCCCAGAGACTGACGACAACACTTCAGAGGATGCTAAGGGGCTCACCCAGAGACTGACAGCGACACACTTCAGAGGATGCTAAGGGCTCACCCAGAGACTGACAGTGACACTTCAAAAGATGCTAGGGGCTCTCCCAGAAACTGACAACAACACTTCAGAGGATGCTACGGGCTCTCCCAGAGACTGACACCAACCCTTCAGAGGATGCTAAGGGCTCACCCAGAGACTGACAACAACACTTCGGAGGATGCCAAGGGCTCACCAAGAGACGGACAACAACACACTTCAGAGGATGCTAAGGGCTCACCCAGAGACTGACAACAACACTTCAGAGGATGCTAAGGGCTCACCCAGATACTGATAACAACACACTTCAGAGGATGCTAAGGGCTCACCCAGAGACTGACAACAACACTTCAGGGGATGCTAAGGGCTCACCCAGAGACTGACAGTGACACTTCAGAGGATGCTAGGGGCTCTCCCAGAGACTGACAACAACCCTTCAGAGGATGCTAGGGGCTCACCCAGAGACTGACAGCGACACACTTCAGAGGATGCCGAGGGCTCACCCAGAGACTGAGAGCGACACACTTCAGAGGATGCTAAAGGCTCACCCAGAGACTGACAACAACACACTTCAAAGGATGCTAAGGGCTCACCCAGAGACTGACAGCGACACACTTCAGGGGATGCTAAGGGATCACCCAGAGACTGACAGATACACTTCAGAGGATGCTAGGGGCTCTCCCAGAGACTGACAACAACACTTCAGAGGATGCTAGGGGCTCTCCCAGAGACTGACAACAACACTCAGAGGACGCTAAGGGCTCACCCAGAGACTGACAGCGACACACTTCAGAGGATGCTAAGGGCTCACCCAGAGACTGACAGGGACACTTCAGAGGATGCTAGGGGCTCACCCAGAGACTGACAGCGACACACTTCAGTGGATGCTAAGGGCTTACCCAGAGACTGACAGTGACACTTCAGAGGATGCTAGGGGCTCACCCAGAGACTGACAGCGACACACTTCAGAGGATGCTAAGGGCTTACCCAGAGACTGACAGTGACACTTCAGAGGATGCTAGCGGCTCACCCAGAGACTGACAGCGACACACTTCAGAGGATGCTAAGGGTTCTCCCAGAGACTGACAGTGACACTTCAGAGGATGCTAGGGGCGCTCCCAGAGACTGACAACAACACTTCAGAGGATGCTAGGGGCTCACCCAGAGACTGACAACGACACTTCAGAGGATGCTAAGGGCTCTCCCAGAGACTGACAGTGACACTTCAGAGGATGCTAGGGGCTATCCCAGAGACTGACAACAACACTTCAGAGGATGCTAAGGGGCTCACCCAGAGACTGACAGCGACACACTTCAGAGGATGCTAAGGGCTCACCCAGAGACTGACAGTGACACTTCAGAGGATGCTAGGGGCTCTCCCAGAGACTGACAACAACCCTTCAGAGGATGCTAAGGGCTCACCCAGAGACTGACAACAACACTTCGGAGGATGCCAAGGGCTCACCAAGAGACTGACAACAACACACTTCAGAGGATGCTAAGGGGCTCACCCAGAGACTGACAGCGACACACTTCAGAGGATGCTAAGGGCTCACCCAGAGACTGACAGTGACACTTCAGAGGATGCTAAGGGCTCACCCAGAGACTGACAACAACACTTCAGGGGATGCTAAGGGCTCACCCAGAGACTGACAGTGACACTTCAGAGGATGCTAGGGGCTCTCCCAGAGACTGACAACAACCCTTCAGAGGATGCTAGGGGCTCACCCAGAGACTGACAGCGACACACTTCAGAGGATGCCGAGGGCTCACCCAGAGACTGAGAGCGACACACTTCAGAGGATGCTAAAGGCTCACCCAGAGACTGACAACAACACACTTCAAAGGATGCTAAGGGCTCACCCAGAGACTGACAGCGACACACTTCAGGGGATGCTAAGGGCTCAAGCAGAGACTGACAGCGACACTTCAGAGGATGCTAGGGGCTCACCCAGAGTCAGACGACGACACACTTCAGAGGATGCTACGGGCTCTCCCAGAGACTGACACCAACCCTTCAGAGGATGCTAAGGGCTCACCCAGAGACTGACAACAACACTTCGGAGGATGCCAAGGGCTCACCAAGAGACTGACAACAACACACTTCAGAGGATGCTAAGGGCTCACCCAGAGACTGACAACAACACTTTAGAGGATGCTAAGGGCTCACCCAGATACTGATAACAACACACTTCAGAGGATGCTAAGGGCTCACCCAGAGACTGACAGTGACACTTCAGAGGATGCTAGGGGCTCTCCCAGAGACTGACAACAACCCTTCAGAGGATGCTAGGGGCTCACCCAGAGACTGACAGCGACACACTTCAGAGGATGCCGAGGGCTCACCCAGAGACTGAGAGCGACACACTTCAGAGGATGCTAAAGGCTCACCCATAGACTGACAACAACACACTTCAAAGGATGCTAAGGGCTCACCCAGAGACTGACAGCGACACACTTCAGGGGATGCTAAGGGCTCAAGCAGAGACTGACAGCGACACTTCAGAGGATGCTAGGGGCTCTCCCAGAGACTGACAACAACACTTCAGAGGATGCTAGGGGCTCTCCCAGAGACTGACAACAACACTTCAGAGGACGCTAAGGGCTCACCCAGAGACTGACAGCGACACACTTCAGAGGATGCTAAGGGCTCACCCAGAGACTGACAGTGACACTTCAGAGGATGCTAGGGGCTCACCCAGAGACTGACAGCGACACACTTCAGTGGATGCTAAGGGCTTACCCAGAGACTGACAGTGACACTTCAGAGGATGCTAGGGGCTCACCCAGAGACTGACAGCGACACACTTCAGAGGATGCTAAGGGCTTACCGAGAGACTGACAGTGACACTTCAGAGGATGCTAGCGGCTCACCCAGAGACTGACAGCGACACACTTCAGAGGATGCTAAGGGTTCTCCCAGAGACTGACAGTGACACTTCAGAGGATGCTAGGGGCGCTCCCAGAGACTGACAACAACACTTCAGAGGATGCTAGGGGCTCACCCAGAGACTGAGAACGACACTTCAGAGGATGCTAAGGGCTCTCCCAGAGACTGACAGTGACACTTCAGAGGATGCTAGGGGCTATCCCAGAGACTGACAACAACACTTCAGAGGATGCTAAGGGGCTCACCCAGAGACTGACAGCGACACACTTCAGAGGATGCTAAGGGCTCACCCAGAGACTGACAGTGACACTTCAGAGGATGCTAGGGGCTCTCCCAGAAACTGACAACAACACTTCAGAGGATGCTACGGGCTCTCCCAGAGACTGACAACAACCCTTCAGAGGATGCTAAGGGCTCACCCAGAGACTGACAACAACACTTCGGAGGATGCCAAGGGCTCACCAAGAGACTGACAACAACACACTTCAGAGGATGCTAAGGGGCTCACCCAGAGATTGACAGCGACACACTTCAGAGGATGCTAAGGGCTCACCCAGAGACTGACAGTGACACTTCAGAGGATGCTAGGGGCTCTCCCAGAGACTGATGACAACACTTCAGAGGATGCTAAGGGGCTCACCCAGAGACTGACAGCGACACACTTCAGAGGATGCTAAGGGCTCACCCAGAGACTAACAGTGACACTTCAGAGGATGCTAGGGGCTCTCCCAGAAACTCACAACAACACTTCAGAGGATGCTACGGGCTCTCCCAGAGACTGACACCAACCCTTCAGAGGATGCTAAGGGCTCACCCAGAGACTGACAACAACACTTCGGAGGATGCCAAGGGCTCACCAAGAGACTGACAACAACACACTTGATGCTAAGGGCTCACCCAGAGACTGACAACATCACTTCAGAGGATGCTAAGGGCTCACCCAGATACTGATAACAACACACTTCAGAGGATGCTAAGGGCTCACCCAGAGACTGACAACAACACTTCAGGGGATGCTAAGGGCTCACCCAGAGACTGACAGTGACACTTCAGAGGATGCTAGGGGCTCTCCCAGAGACTGACAACAACCCTTCAGAGGATGCTAGGGGCTCACCCAGAGACTGACAGCGACACACTTCAGAGGATGCCGAGGGCTCACCCAGAGACTGAGAGCGACACACTTCAGAGGATGCTAAAGGCTCACCCAGAGACTGACAACAACACACTTCAAAGGATGCTAAGGGCTCACCCAGAGACTGACAGCGACACACTTCAGGGGATGCTAAGGGCTCAAGCAGAGACTGACAGCGACACTTCAGAGGATGCTAGGGGCTCTCCCAGAGACTGACAACAACACTTCAGAGGATGCTAGGGGCTCTCCCAGAGACTGACAACAAAACTTCAGAGGACGCTAAGGGCTCACCCAGAGAATGACAGCGACACACTTCAGAGGATGCTAAGGGCTTACCCAGAGACTGACAGTGACACTTCAGAGGATGCTAGGGGCTCACCCAGAGACTGACAGCGACACACTTCAGAGGATGCTAAGGGCTTACCCAGAGACTGACAGTGACACTTCAGAGGATGCTAGCGGCTCACCCAGAGACTGACAGCGACACACTTCAGAGGATGCTAAGGGTTCTCCCAGAGACTGACAGTGACACTTCAGAGGATGCTAGGGGCACTCCCAGAGACTGACAACAACACTTCAGAGGATGCTAGGGGCTCACCCAGAGACTGACAACGACACTTCGGAGGATGCTAAGGGCTCTCCCAGAGACTGACAACAACACTTCAGAGGATGCTACGGGCTCTCCCAGAGACTGACACCAACCCTTCAGAGGATGCTAAGGGCTCACCCAGAGACTGACAACAACACTTCGGAGGATGCCAAGGGCTCACCAAGAGACGGACAACAAAACACTTCAGAGGATGCTAAGGGCTCACCCAGAGACTGACAACAACACTTCAGAGGATGCTAAGGGCTCACCCAGATACTGATAACAACAAACTTCAGAGGATGCTAAGGGCTCACCGAGAGACTGACAACAACACTTCAGGGGATGCTAAGGGCTCACCCAGAGACTGACAGTGACACTTCAGAGGATGCTAGGGGCTCTCCCAGAGACTGACAACAACCCTTCAGAGGATGCTAGGGGCTCACCCAGAGACTGACAGCGACACACTTCAGAGGATGCCGAGGGCTCACCCAGAGACTGAGAGCGACACACTTCAGAGGATGCTAAAGGCTCACCCAGAGACTGACAGCGACACACTTCAGGGGATGCTAAGGGCTCAAGCAGAGACTGACAGCGACACTTCAGAGGATGCTAGGGGCTCTCCCAGAGACTGACAACAACACTTCAGAGGATGCTAGGGGCTCTCCCAGAGACTGACAACAACACTTCAGAGGACGCTAAGGGCTCACCCAGAGACTGACAGCGACACACTTCAGAGGATGCTAAGGGCTCACCCAGAGACTGACAGTGACACTTCAGAGGATGCTAGGGGCTCACCCAGAGACTGACAGCGACACACTTCAGTGGATGCTAAGGGCTTACCCAGAGACTGACAGTGACACTTCAGAGGATACTAGGGGCTCACCCAGAGACTGACAGCGACACACTTCAGAGGATACTAAGGGCTTACCCAGAGACTGACAGTGACACTTCAGAGGATGCTAGCGGCTCACCCAGAGACTGACAGCGACACACTTCAGAGGATGCTAAGGGTTCTCCCAGAGACTGACAGTGACACTTCAGAGGATGCTAGGGGCGCTCCCAGAGACTGAAAACAACACTTCAGAGGATGCTAGGGGCTCACCCAGAGACTGACAACGACACTTCAGAGTATGCTAAGGGCTCTCCCAGAGACTGACAGAGACACTTCAGAGGATGCTAGGGGCTCTCCCAGAGACTGGCGACAACACTTCAGAGGATGCTAAGGGGCTCACCCAGAGACTGACAGCGACACACTTCAGAGGATGCTAAGGGCTCACCCAGAGACTGACAGTGACACTTCAGAGGATGCTAGGGGCTCTCCCAGAAACTGACAACAACACTTCAGAGGATGCTACGGGCTCTCCCAGAGACTGACACCAACCCTTCAGAGGATGCTAAGGGCTCACCCAGAGACTGACAACAACACTTCGGAGGATGCCAAGGGCTCACCAAGAGACTGACAACAACACACTTCAGAGGATGCTAAGGGCTCACCCAGAGACTGACAACAACACTTCAGAGGATGCTAAGGGCTCACCCAGATACTGATAACAACACACTTCAGAGGATGCTAAGGGCTCACCCAGAGACTGACAACAACACTTCAGGGGATGCTGAGGGCTCACCCAGAGACTGACAGTGACACTTCAGAGGATGCTAGGGGCTCTCCCAGAGACTGACAACAACCCTTCAGAGGATGCTAGGGGCTCACCCAGAGACTGACAGCGACACACTTCAGAGGATGCCGAGGGCTCACCCAGAGACTGAGAGCGACACACTTCAGAGGATGCTAAAGGCTCACCCAGAGACTGACAGCAACACACTTCAAAGGATGCTAAGGGCTCACCCAGAGACTGACAGCGACACACTTCAGGGGATGCTAAGGGCTCAAGCAGAGACTGACAGCGACACTTCAGAGGATGCTAGGGGCTCTCCCAGAGACTGACAACAACAATTCAGAGGATGCTAGGGGCTCTCCCAGAGACTGACAACAACACTTCAGAGGACGCTAAGGGCTCACCCAGAGACTGACAGCTTCACACTTCAGAGGATGCTAAGGGCTCACCCAGAGACTGACAGTGACACTTCAGAGAATGCTAGCGGCTCACCCAGAGACTGACAGCGACACTTCAGAGGATGCTAGGGGCTCTCCCAGAGACTGACAACAACACTTCAGATGATGCTAGGGGCTCTCCCAGAGACTGACAACAACACTTCAGAGGACGCTAAGGGCTCACCCAGAGACTGACAGCGACACACTTCAGAGGATGCTAAGGGCTCACCCAGAGACTGACAGTGACACTTCAGAGGATGCTAGGGGCTCACCCAGAGACTGACAGCGACACACTTCAGTGGATGCTAAGGGCTCACCCAGAGACTGACAGTGACACTTCAGAGGATGCCAGGGGCTCTCCCAGAGACTGATGACAACACTTCAGAGGATGCTAAGGGGCTCACCCAGAGACTGACAGCGACACACTTCAGAGGATGCTAAGGGCTCACCCAGAGACTAACAGTGACACTTCAGAGGATGCTAGGGGCTCTCCCAGAAACTGACAACAACACTTCAGAGGATGCTACGGGCTCTCCCAGGGACTGACACCAACCCTTCAGAGGATGCTAAGGGCTCACCCAGAGACTGACAACAACACTTCGGAGGATGCCAAGGGCTCACCAAGAGACTGACAACAACACACTTGATGCTAAGGGCTCACCCAGAGACTGACAACAACACTTCAGAGGATGCTAAGGGCTCACCCAGATACTGATAACAACACACTTCAGAGGATGCTAAGGGCTCACCCAGAGACTGACAACAACACTTCAGGGGATGCTAAGGGCTCACCCAGAGACTGACAGTGACACTTCAGAGGATGCTAGGGGCTCTCCCAGAGACTGACAACAACCCTTCAGAGGATGCTAGAGGCTCACCCAGAGACTGACAGCGACACACTTCAGAGGATGCCGAGGGCTCACCCAGAGACTGAGAGCGACACACTTCAGAGGATGCTAAAGGCTCACCCAGAGACTGACAACAACACACTTCAAAGGATGCTAAGGGCTCACCCAGAGACTGACAGCGACACACTTCAGGGGATGCTAAGGGCTCAAGCAGAGACTGACAGCGACACTTCAGAGGATGCTAGGGGCTCTCCCAGAGACTGACAACAACACTTCAGAGGATGCTAGGGGCTCTCCCAGAGACTGACAACAACACTTCAGAGGACGCTAAGGGCTCACCCAGAGACTGACAGCGACACACTTCAGAGGATGCTAAGGGCTTACCCAGAGACTGACAGTGACACTTCAGAGGATGCTAGGGGCTCACCCAGAGACTGACAGCGACACACTTCAGAGGATGCTAAGGGCTTACCCAGAGACTAACAGTGACACTTCAGAGGATGCTAGCGGCTCACCCAGAGACTGACAGCGACACACTTCAGAGGATGCTAAGGGTTCTCCCAGAGACTGACAGTGACACTTCAGAGGATGCTAGGGGCGCTCCCAGAGACTGACAACAACACTTCAGAGGATGCTAGGGGCTCACCCAGAGACTGACAACGACACTTCAGAGGATGCTAAGGGCTCTCCCAGAGACTGACAGTGACACTTCAGAGGATGCTAGGGGCTCTCCCAGAGACTGACGACAACACTTCAGAGGATGCTAAGGGGCTCACCCAGAGACTGACAGCGACACACTTCAGAGGATGCTAAGGGCTCACCCAGAGACTGACAGTGACACTTCAAAAGATGCTAGGGGCTCTCCCAGAAACTGACAACAACACTTCAGAGGATGCTACGGGCTCTCCCAGAGACTGACACCAACCCTTCAGAGGATGCTAAGGGCTCACCCAGAGACTGACAACAACACTTCGGAGGATGCCAAGGGCTCACCAAGAGACGGACAACAACACACTTCAGAGGATGCTAAGGGCTCACCCAGAGACTGACAACAACACTTCAGAGGATGCTAAGGGCTCACCCAGATACTGATAACAACACACTTCAGAGGATGCTAAGGGCTCACCCAGAGACTGACAACAACACTTCAGGGGATGCTAAGGGCTCACCCAGAGACTGACAGTGACACTTCAGAGGATGCTAGGGGCTCTCCCAGAGACTGACAACAACCCTTCAGAGGATGCTAGGGGCTCACCCAGAGACTGACAGCGACACACTTCAGAGGATGCCGAGGGCTCACCCAGAGACTGAGAGCGACACACTTCAGAGGATGCTAAAGGCTCACCCAGAGACTGACAACAACACACTTCAAAGGATGCTAAGGGCTCACCCAGAGACTGACAGCGACACACTTCAGGGGATGCTAAGGGATCACCCAGAGACTGACAGATACACTTCAGAGGATGCTAGGGGCTCTCCCAGAGACTGACAACAACACTTCAGAGGATGCTAGGGGCTCTCCCAGAGACTGACAACAACACTTCAGAGGACGCTAAGGGCTCACCCAGAGACTGACAGCGACACACTTCAGAGGATGCTAAGGGCTCACCCAGAGACTGACAGGGACACTTCAGAGGATGCTAGGGGCTCACCCAGAGACTGACAGCGACACACTTCAGTGGATGCTAAGGGCTTACCCAGAGACTGACAGTGACACTTCAGAGGATGCTAGGGGCTCACCCAGAGACTGACAGCGACACACTTCAGAGGATGCTAAGGGCTTACCCAGAGACTGACAGTGACACTTCAGAGGATGCTAGCGGCTCACCCAGAGACTGACAGCGACACACTTCAGAGGATGCTAAGGGTTCTCCCAGAGACTGACAGTGACACTTCAGAGGATGCTAGGGGCGCTCCCAGAGACTGACAACAACACTTCAGAGGATGCTAGGGGCTCACCCAGAGACTGACAACGACACTTCAGAGGATGCTAAGGGCTCTCCCAGAGACTGACAGTGACACTTCAGAGGATGCTAGGGGCTATCCCAGAGACTGACAACAACACTTCAGAGGATGCTAAGGGGCTCACCCAGAGACTGACAGCGACACACTTCAGAGGATGCTAAGGGCTCACCCAGAGACTGACAGTGACACTTCAGAGGATGCTAGGGGCTCTCCCAGAGACTGACAACAACCCTTCAGAGGATGCTAAGGGCTCACCCAGAGACTGACAACAACACTTCGGAGGATGCCAAGGGCTCACCAAGAGACTGACAACAACACACTTCAGAGGATGCTAAGGGGCTCACCCAGAGACTGACAGCGACACACTTCAGAGGATGCTAAGGGCTCACCCAGAGACTGACAGTGACACTTCAGAGGATGCTAAGGGCTCACCCAGAGACTGACAACAACACTTCAGGGGATGCTAAGGGCTCACCCAGCGACTGACAGTGACACTTCAGAGGATGCTAGGGGCTCTCCCAGAGACTGACAACAACCCTTCAGAGGATGCTAGGGGCTCACCCAGAGACTGACAGCGACACACTTCAGAGGATGCCGAGGGCTCACCCAGAGACTGAGAGCGACACACTTCAGAGGATGCTAAAGGCTCACCCAGAGACTGACAACAACACACTTCAAAGGATGCTAAGGGCTCACCCAGAGACTGACAGCGACACACTTCAGGGGATGCTAAGGGCTCAAGCAGAGACTGACAGCGACACTTCAGAGGATGCTAGGGGCTCACCCAGAGTCAGACGACGACACACTTCAGAGGATGCTACGGGCTCTCCCAGAGACTGACACCAACCCTTCAGAGGATGCTAAGGGCTCACCCAGAGACTGACAACAACACTTCGGAGGATGCCAAGGGCTCACCAAGAGACTGACAACAACACACTTCAGAGGATGCTAAGGGCTCACCCAGAGACTGACAACAACACTTTAGAGGATGCTAAGGGCTCACCCAGATACTGATAACAACACACTTCAGAGGATGCTAAGGGCTCACCCAGAGACTGACAGTGACACTTCAGAGGATGCTAGGGGCTCTCCCAGAGACTGACAACAACCCTTCAGAGGATGCTAGGGGCTCACCCAGAGACTGACAGCGACACACTTCAGAGGATGCCGAGGGCTCACCCAGAGACTGAGAGCGACACACTTCAGAGGATGCTAAAGGCTCACCCATAGACTGACAACAACACACTTCAAAGGATGCTAAGGGCTCACCCAGAGACTGACAGCGACACACTTCAGGGGATGCTAAGGGCTCAAGCAGAGACTGACAGCGACACTTCAGAGGATGCTAGGGGCTCTCCCAGAGACTGACAACAACACTTCAGAGGATGCTAGGGGCTCTCCCAGAGACTGACAACAACACTTCAGAGGACGCTAAGGGCTCACCCAGAGACTGACAGCGACACACTTCAGAGGATGCTAAGGGCTCACCCAGAGACTGACAGTGACACTTCAGAGGATGCTAGGGGCTCACCCAGAGACTGACAGCGACACACTTCAGTGGATGCTAAGGGCTTACCCAGAGACTGACAGTGACACTTCAGAGGATGCTAGGGGCTCACCCAGAGACTGACAGCGACACACTTCAGAGGATGCTAAGGGCTTACCGAGAGACTGACAGTGACACTTCAGAGGATGCTAGCGGCTCACCCAGAGACTGACAGCGACACACTTCAGAGGATGCTAAGGGTTCTCCCAGAGACTGACAGTGACACTTCAGAGGATGCTAGGGGCGCTCCCAGAGACTGACAACAACACTTCAGAGGATGCTAGGGGCTCACCCAGAGACTGACAACGACACTTCAGAGGATGCTAAGGGCTCTCCCAGAGACTGACAGTGACACTTCAGAGGATGCTAGGGGCTATCCCAGAGACTGACAACAACACTTCAGAGGATGCTAAGGGGCTCACCCAGAGACTGACAGCGACACACTTCAGAGGATGCTAAGGGCTCACCCAGAGACTGACAGTGACACTTCAGAGGATGCTAGGGGCTCTCCCAGAAACTGACAACAACACTTCAGAGGATGCTACGGGCTCTCCCAGAGACTGACAACAACCCTTCAGAGGATGCTAAGGGCTCACCCAGAGACTGACAACAACACTTCGGAGGATGCCAAGGGCTCACCAAGAGACTGACAACAACACACTTCAGAGGATGCTAAGGGGCTCACCCAGAGATTGACAGCGACACACTTCAGAGGATGCTAAGGGCTCACCCAGAGACTGACAGTGACACTTCAGAGGATGCTAGGGGCTCTCCCAGAGACTGATGACAACACTTCAGAGGATGCTAAGGGGCTCACCCAGAGACTGACAGCGACACACTTCAGAGGATGCTAAGGGCTCACCCAGAGACTAACAGTGACACTTCAGAGGATGCTAGGGGCTCTCCCAGAAACTCACAACAACACTTCAGAGGATGCTACGGGCTCTCCCAGAGACTGACACCAACCCTTCAGAGGATGCTAAGGGCTCACCCAGAGACTGACAACAACACTTCGGAGGATGCCAAGGGCTCACCAAGAGACTGACAACAACACACTTGATGCTAAGGGCTCACCCAGAGACTGACAACATCACTTCAGAGGATGCTAAGGGCTCACCCAGATACTGATAACAACACACTTCAGAGGATGCTAAGGGCTCACCCAGAGACTGACAACAACACTTCAGGGGATGCTAAGGGCTCACCCAGAGACGGACAGTGACACTTCAGAGGATGCTAGGGGCTCTCCCAGAGACTGACAACAACCCTTCAGAGGATGCTAGGGGCTCACCCAGAGACTGACAGCGACACACTTCAGAGGATGCCGAGGGCTCACCCAGAGACTGAGAGCGACACACTTCAGAGGATGCTAAAGGCTCACCCAGAGACTGACAACAACACACTTCAAAGGATGCTAAGGGCTCACCCAGAGACTGACAGCGACACACTTCAGGGGATGCTAAGGGCTCAAGCAGAGACTGACAGCGACACTTCAGAGGATGCTAGGGGCTCTCCCAGAGACTGACAACAACACTTCAGAGGATGCTAGGGGCTCTCCCAGAGACTGACAACAAAACTTCAGAGGACGCTAAGGGCTCACCCAGAGAATGACAGCGACACACTTCAGAGGATGCTAAGGGCTTACCCAGAGACTGACAGTGACACTTCAGAGGATGCTAGGGGCTCACCCAGAGACTGACAGCGACACACTTCAGAGGATGCTAAGGGCTTACCCAGAGACTGACAGTGACACTTCAGAGGATGCTAGCGGCTCACCCAGAGACTGACAGCGACACACTTCAGAGGATGCTAAGGGTTCTCCCAGAGACTGACAGTGACACTTCAGAGGATGCTAGGGGCACTCCCAGAGACTGACAACAACACTTCAGAGGATGCTAGGGGCTCACCCAGAGACTGACAACGACACTTCGGAGGATGCTAAGGGCTCTCCCAGAGACTGACAACAACACTTCAGAGGATGCTACGGGCTCTCCCAGAGACTGACACCAACCCTTCAGAGGATGCTAAGGGCTCACCCAGAGACTGACAACAACACTTCGGAGGATGCCAAGGGCTCACCAAGAGACGGACAACAAAACACTTCAGAGGATGCTAAGGGCTCACCCAGAGACTGACAACAACACTTCAGAGGATGCTAAGGGCTCACCCAGATACTGATAACAACAAACTTCAGAGGATGCTAAGGGCTCACCCAGAGACTGACAACAACACTTCAGGGGATGCTAAGGGCTCACCCAGAGACTGACAGTGACACTTCAGAGGATGCTAGGGGCTCTCCCAGAGACTGACAACAACCCTTCAGAGGATGCTAGGGGCTCACCCAGAGACTGACAGCGACACACTTCAGAGGATGCCGAGGGCTCACCCAGAGACTGAGAGCGACACACTTCAGAGGATGCTAAAGGCTCACCCAGAGACTGACAGCGACACACTTCAGGGGATGCTAAGGGCTCAAGCAGAGACTGACAGCGACACTTCAGAGGATGCTAGGGGCTCTCCCAGAGACTGACAACAACACTTCAGAGGATGCTAGGGGCTCTCCCAGAGACTGACAACAACACTTCAGAGGACGCTAAGGGCTCACCCAGAGACTGACAGCGACACACTTCAGAGGATGCTAAGGGCTCACCCAGAGACTGACAGTGACACTTCAGAGGATGCTAGGGGCTCACCCAGAGACTGACAGCGACACACTTCAGTGGATGCTAAGGGCTTACCCAGAGACTGACAGTGACACTTCAGAGGATGCTAGGGGCTCACCCAGAGACTGACAGCGACACACTTCAGAGGATGCTAAGGGCTTACCCAGAGACTGACAGTGACACTTCAGAGGATGCTAGCGGCTCACCCAGAGACTGACAGCGACACACTTCAGAGGATGCTAAGGGTTCTCCCAGAGACTGACAGTGACACTTCAGAGGATGCTAGGGGCGCTCCCAGAGACTGAAAACAACACTTCAGAGGATGCTAGGGGCTCACCCAGAGACTGACAACGACACTTCAGAGTGTGCTAAGGGCTCTCCCAGAGACTGACAGAGACACTTCAGAGGATGCTAGGGGCTCTCCCAGAGACTGGCGACAACACTTCAGAGGATGCTAAGGGGCTCACCCAGAGACTGACAGCGACACACTTCAGAGGATGCTAAGGGCTCACCCAGAGACTGACAGTGACACTTCAGAGGATGCTAGGGGCTCTCCCAGAAACTGACAACAACACTTCAGAGGATGCTACGGGCTCTCCCAGAGACTGACACCAACCCTTCAGAGGATGCTAAGGGCTCACCCAGAGACTGACAACAACACTTCGGAGGATGCCAAGGGCTCACCAAGAGACTGACAACAACACACTTCAGAGGATGCTAAGGGCTCACCCAGAGACTGACAACAACACTTCAGAGGATGCTAAGGGCTCACCCAGATACTGATAACAACACACTTCAGAGGATGCTAAGGGCTCACCCAGAGACTGACAACAACACTTCAGGGGATGCTGAGGGCTCACCCAGAGACTGACAGTGACACTTCAGAGGATGCTAGGGGCTCTCCCAGAGACTGACAACAACCCTTCAGAGGATGCTAGGGGCTCACCCAGAGACTGACAGCGACACACTTCAGAGGATGCCGAGGGCTCACCCAGAGACTAAGAGCGACACACTTCAGAGGATGCTAAAGGCTCACCCAGAGACTGACAGCAACACACTTCAAAGGATGCTAAGGGCTCACCCAGAGACTGACAGCGACACACTTCAGGGGATGCTAAGGGCTCAAGCAGAGACTGACAGCGACACTTCAGAGGATGCTAGGGGCTCTCCCAGAGACTGACAACAACAATTCAGAGGATGCTAGGGGCTCTCCCAGAGACTGACAACAACACTTCAGAGGACGCTAAGGGCTCACCCAGAGACTGACAGCTTCACACTTCAGAGGATGCTAAGGGCTCACCCAGAGACTGACAGTGACACTTCAGAGGATGCTAGCGGCTCACCCAGAGACTGCAGCGACACTTCAGAGGATGCTAGGGGCTCACCCAGAGACTGACAGCGACACACTTCAGAGGATGCTAAGGGCTTACCCAGAGACTGACAGTGACACTTCAGAGGATGCTAGCGGCTCACCCAGAGACTGACAGCGACACACTTCAGAGGATGCTAAGGGTTCTCCCAGAGACTGACAGTGACACTTCAGAGGATGCTAGGGGCGCTCCCAGAGACTGACAACAACACTTCAGAGGATGCTAGGGGCTCACCCAGAGACTGACAACGACACTTCAGAGGATGCTAAGGGCTCTCCCAGAGACTGACAGTGACACTTCAGAGGATGCTATGGGCTCTCCCAGAGACTGACGACAACACTTCAGAGGATGCTAAGGGGCTCACCCAGAGACTGACAGCGACACACTTCAGAGGATGCTAAGGGCTCACCCAGAGACTGACAGTGACACTTCAGAGGATGCTAGGGGCTCTCCCAGAAACTAACAACAACACTTCAGAGGATGCTACGGGCTCTCCCAGAGACTGACACCAACCCTTCAGAGGATGCTAAGGGCTCACCCAGAGACTGACAACAACACTTCGGAGGATGCCAAGGGCTCACCAAGAGACCGAGAACAACACACTTCAGAGGATGCTAAGGGCTCACCCAGAGACTGACAACAACACTTCAGAGGATGCTAAGGGCTCTCCCAGATACTGATAACAACACACTTCAGAGGATGCTAAGGGCTCACCCAGAGACTGACAACAACACTTCAGGGGATGCTGAGGGCTCACCCAGAGACTGACAGTGACACTTCAGAGGATGCTAGGGGCTCTCCCAGAGACTGACAACAACCCTTCAGAGGATGCTAGGGGCTCACCCAGAGACTGACAGCGACACACTTCAGAGGAGGCCGAGGGCTCACCCAGAGACTGAGAGCGACACACTTCAGAGGATGCTAATGGCTCACCCAGAGACTGACAACAACACACTTCAAAGGATGCTAAGGGCTCACCCAGAGACTGACAGCGACACACTTCAGGGGATGCTAAGGGCTCAAGCAGAGACTGACAGCGACACTTCAGAGGATGCTAGAGGCTCTCCCAGAGACTGACAACAACACTTCAGAGGATGCTAGGGGCTCTCCCAGAGACTGACAACAAAACTTCAGAGGACGCTAAGGGCTCACCCAGAGACTGACAGCGACACACTTCAGAGGATGCTAAGGGCTCACCCAGAGACTGACAGTGACACTTCAGAGGATGCTAGGGGCTCACCCAGAGACTGACAGCGACACACTTCAGTGGATGCTAAGGGCTTACCCAGAGACTGACAGTGACACTTCAGAGGATGCTAGGGGCTCACCCAGAGACTGACAGCGACACACTTCAGAGGATGCTAAGGGCTTACCCAGAGACCGACAGTGACACTTCAGAGGATGCTAGCGGCTCACCCAGAGACTGACAGCGACACATTTCAGAGGATGCTAAAGGTTTTCCCAGAGACTGACAGTGACACTTCAGAGGATGCTAGGGGCTCTCCCAGAGACTGACAACAACACTTCAGAGGATGCTAAGGGGCTCACCCAGAGACTGACAGCGACACACTTCAGAGGATGCTAAGGGCTCACCCAGAGACTGACAGTGACACTTCAGAGGATGCTAGGGGCTCTCCCAGAAACTGACAACAACACTTCAGAGGATGCTACGGGCTCTCCCAGAGACTGACAACAACCCTTCAGAGGATGCTAAGGGCTCACCCAGAGACTGAGAGCGACAAACTTCAGAGGATGCTAAAGGCTCACCCAGAGACTGACAACAACACACTTCAAAGGATGATAAGGGCTCACCCAGAGTCTGACAGCGACACACTTCAGGGGATGCTAAGGGATCACCCAGAGACTGACAACAACACTTCAGAGGATGCTAAGGGCTCACCCAGATACTGATAACAACACACTTCAGAGGATGCTAAGGGCTCACCCAGAGACTGACAACAACACTTGAGGGGATGCTAAGGGCTCACCCAGAGACTGACAGTGACACTTCAGAGGATGCTAGGGGCTCTCTCAGAGACTGACAACAACCCTTCAGAGGATGCTAGGGGCTCACCCAGAGACTGACAGCGACACACTTCAGAGGATGCCGAGGGCTCACCCAGAGACTGAGAGCGACAAACTTCAGAGGATGCTAAAGGCTCACCCAGAGACTGACAACAACACACTTCAAAGGATGATAAGGGCTCACCCAGAGTCTGACAGCGACACACTTCAGGGGATGCTAAGGGATCACCCAGAGACTGACAGATACACTTCAGAGGATGCTAGGGGCTCTCCCAGAGACTGATAACAACCCTTCAGAGGATGCTAAGGGGCTCACCCAGAGACTGACAGCGACACACTTCAGAGGATGCTAAGGGCTCACCCAGAGACTGACAGAGACACTTCAGAGGATGCTAGGGGCTCTCCCAGAAACTGACAACAACACTTCAGAGGATGCTACGGGCTCTCCCAGAGACTGACAACAACCCTTCAGAGGATGCTAAGGGCTCACCCAGAGACTGAGAGCGACAAACTTCAGAGGATGCTAAAGGCTCACCCAGAGACTGACAACAACACTTCGGAGGATGCCAAGGGCTCACCAAGAGACTGACAACAACACACTTCAGAGGATGCTAAGGGCTCGCCCAGAGACTGACAACAACACTTCAGAGGATGCTAAGGGCTCACCCAGATACTGATAACAACACACTTCAGAGGATGCTAAGGGCTCACCCAGAGACTGACAACAACACTTCAGGGGATGCTAAGGGCTCACCCAGAGACTGACAGTGACACTTCAGAGGATGCTAGGGGCTCTCCCAGAGACTGACAACAACACTTCAGAGGATGCTAGGGGCTCTCCCAGAGACTAACAACAACACTTCAGAGGATGCTAAGGGCTCACCCAGAGACTGACAGCGACACACTTCAGAGGATGCTAAGGGCTTACCCAGAGACTGACAGTGACACTTCAGAGGATGCTAGGGGCTCACCCAGAGACTGACAGCGACACACTTCAGTTGGTGCTAAGGGCTCACCCAGAGACTGACAGTGACACTTCAGAGGATGCTAGGGGCTCACCCAGCGACTGACAGCGACACACTTCAGAGGATGCTAAGGGCTCTCCCAGAGACTGACAGTGACACTTCAGAGGATGCTAGGGGCTCTCCCAGAGACTGACAACAACACTTCAGAGGATGCTAGGGGCTCGCCCAGAGACTGACAGCGACACTTCAGAGGATGCTAGGGGCTCACCCAGAGACTGAAAACGACACATCATGGATGCTAGGGGCTCCCCAGAGACTGACAGCGACACTTCAGAGGATGCTAGGGGCTCACCCAGAGACTGACAACAACCCTTTAGAGGATGCTAAGGGCTCTCCCAGAGACTGACAACGACACACTTCAGAAGATGCTAAAGGTTCACCCAGAGTCTGACAGCGACACACTTCAGAAGATGCTAAGGGCTCACCCAGAGTCAGACGACGACACACTTCAGAGTATGCTAGGGGCTCTCCCAGAGACTGACAACAACCCTTCAGAGGATGCTAAGGTCTCACCCAGAGACTGACAGTGACACTTCAGGGGATGTTAAGGGCTCACCCAGAGACTGACAGTGACACTTCAGAGGATGCTAGGGGCTCTCCCAGAGACTGACAACAACACTTCAGAGGATGCTAGGGGCTCTCCCAGAGACTGACAACAACACTTCAGAGGACGCTAAGGGCTCACCAAGAGACTGACAGCGACACACTTCAGAGGATGCTAAGGGCTCACCCAGAGACTGACAGTGACACTTCAGAGGATGCTAGGGGCTCACCCAGAGACTGACAGCGACACACTTCAGTGGATGCTAAGGGCTTACCCAGAGACTGACAGTGACACTTCAGAGGATGCTAGGGGCTCACCCAGAGACTGACAGCGACACACTTCAGAGGATGCTAAGGGCTCTCCCAGAGACTGACAGTGACACTTCAGAGGATGCTAGGGGCTCTTCCAGAGACTGACAACAACACTTCAGAGGATGCTAAGGGGCTCACCCAGAGACTGACAGCGACACACTTCAGAGGATGCTAAGGGCTCACCCAGAGACTGACAGTGACACTTCAGAGGATGCTAGGGGCTCTCCCAGAGACTGACAACAACACTTCAGAGGATGCTAAGGGCTCACCCAGAGACTGACAGTGACACTTCAGAGGATGCTAGGGGCTCACCCAGAGACTGACAGCGACACACTTCAGTGGATGCTAAGGGCTCACCCAGAGACTGACAGTGACTCTTCAGAGGATGCTAGGGGCTCACCCAGAGACTGACACCGACACACTTCAGAGGATGCTAAGGGCTCTCCCAGAGACTGACAGTGACACTTCAGAGTATGCTAGGGGCTCTCCCACAGACTGACAACAACACTTCAGAGGATGCTTCTGGCTCACCCAGAGACTGACAGCGACACTTCAGAGGATGCTAGGGGCTCACCCAGAGACTGACAACGACACATCAGAGGATGCTAGGGGCTCACCCAGAGACTGACAGTGACACTTCAGAGGATGCTAGGGGCTCTCCCAGAAACTGACAACAACACTTCAGAGGATGCTACGGGCTCTCCCAGAGACTAACAACAACACTTCAGAGGATGCTAAGGGCTCACCCAGAGACTGACAGTGACACTTCAGAGGATGCTAGGGGCTCACCCAGAGACTGACAGCGACACACTTCAGTGGATGCTAAGGGCTCACCCAGAGACTGACAGTGACTCTTCAGAGGATGCTAGGGGCTCACCCAGAGACTGACAGCGACACACTTCAGAGGATGCTAAGGGCTCTCCCAGAGACTGACAGTGACACTTCAGAGTATGCTAGGGGCTCTCCCACAGACTGACAAAAACACTTCAGAGGATGCTTCGGGCTCACCCAGAGACTGACAGCGACACTTCAGAGGATGCTAGGGGCTCACCCAGAGACTGACAATGACACATCAGAGGATGCTAGGGGCTCACCCAGAGACTGACAGCGACACTTCAGAGGATGCTAGGGTCTCACCCAGAGACTGACAACAACCATTCAGAGGATGCTAAGGGCTCTTCCA
This sequence comes from Triturus cristatus, assembly GCF_964204655.1. NCBI lineage: Eukaryota > Metazoa > Chordata > Amphibia > Caudata > Salamandridae > Triturus > Triturus cristatus. The sequence goes on along the minus strand of NW_028188294.1, from coordinate 43,497 downwards.
GAGACTGACAACGACACACTTCAGAAGATGCTAAGGGTTCACCCAGAGTCTGACAGCGACACACTTCAGAAGATGCTAAGGGCTCACCCAGAGTCTGACGGTGACACACTTCAGAGGAGGCTAGGGGCTCTCCCAGAGACTGACAACAACCCTTCAGAGGATGCTAAGGTCTCACCCAGAGACTGACAGCGACACTTCAGGGGATGTTAAGGGCTCACCCAAAGACTGACAGCGGCACTTCAGAGGATGCTAGGGGATCTCATAGAGACTGACAACAACACTACAGAGGATGCTAAGGGCTCACCCAGAGACTGACAACAACACACTTCAGAGGATGCTAAGGGCTCACCCAGAGACTGACAGCGACACACTTCAGAGGATGTTAAAGGCTCACCCAGAGACTGACAGCGACACACTTCAGGGGATGCTAAGGTCTCACCCAGAGACTGACAGCGACACACTTCGGAGGATGCTAGGGGCTCTCCCAGAGACTGACAACAACCCTTCAGAGGATGCTAAGGGCTCACCCAGAGACTGACAGCGACACTTCAGAGGATGCTAGTGGCTCACCCAGAGACTGACAACAACACACTTCAGAGGATGCTAAGGGCTCACCGAGAGGCTGATAGCGACACACTTCAGGGGATGCTAAGGGCTCACCCAGAGACTGACAGCGACACTTCAGAGGATGCTAGGGGCTCTCCCAGAGACTGACAACAACCCTTCAGAGGATGGTAGGGGCTCACCCAGAGACTGACAACAACACTTCAGAGGATGCCAAGGGCTCACCCAGAGACTGACAACAACCCACTTCAGAGGATGCTAAGAGCTCACCCAGACACTGACAACAACACTTCAGAGGATGCTAAGGGCTCACCCAGAGACTGACAGTGACACTTCAGAGGATGCTAGGGGCTCTCCCAGAGACTGACAACAACACTTCAGAGGATGCTAAGGGCTCACCCAGAGACTGACAACAACACACTTGAGAGGATGCCAAAGGCTCACCCAGAGACTGACTGTGACACACTTCAGGGTATGCTAAGGGCTCACCCAGAGACTGACAGCAACACTTCAGAGGATGCTTGGGGCTCACGCAGGGACTGACAACAACCCTTCAGAGGATGCTAAGGGCTCTCCGAGAGACTGACAACGACACTCTTCAGAAGATGCTATGGGTTCACCCAGAGTCTGAGAGCGACACACTTAAGAAGATGCTAAGGGCTCACCCAGAGACTGACAGTGACACTTCAGAGGATGCTAGGGGCTCTCCCAGAGACTGACAACAACCCTTCAGAGGATGCTAGGGGCTCACCCAGAGACTGACAGCGACACACTTCAGAGGATGCCAAGGGCTCACCCAGAGACTGAGAGCGACACACTTCAGAGGATGCTAAAGGCACTCCCAGAGACTGACAACAACACACTTCAAAGGATGCTAAGGGCTCACCCAGAGACTGACAGCGACACACTTCAGGGTATGCTTAGGGCTCACCCAGAGACTGACAGAGACACTTCAGAGGATGCTAGGGGCTCTCCCAGAGACTGATAACAACCCTTCAGAGGATGCTAAGGAGCTCACCCAGAGACTAACAACAACACTTCAGGGGATGCTGAGGGCTCACCCAGAGACTGACAGTGACACTTCAGAGGATGCTAGGGGCTGTCCCAGAGACTGACAACAACCCTTCAGAGGATGCTAGGGGCTCACCCAGAGACTGACAGCGACACACTTCAGAGGAGGCCGAGGGCTCACCCAGAGACTGAGAGCGACACACTTCAGAGGATGCTAATGGCTCACCCAGAGACTGACAACAACACACTTCAAAGGATGCTAAGGGCTCACCCAGAGACTGACAGCGACACACTTCAGGGGATGCTAAGGGCTCAAGCAGAGACTGACAGCGACACTTCAGAGGATGCTAGGGGCTCTCCCAGAGACTGACAACAACACTTCAGAGGATGCTAGGGGCTCTCCCAGAGACTGACAACAAAACTTCAGAGGACGCTAAGGGCTCACCCAGAGACTGACAGCGACACACTTCAGAGGATGCTAAGGGCTCACCCAGAGACTGACAGTGACACTTCAGAGGATGCTAGGGGCTCACCCAGAGACTGACAGCGACACACTTCAGTGGATGCTAAGGGCTTACCCAGAGACTGACAGTGACACTTCAGAGGATGCTAGGGGCTCACCCAGAGACTGACAGCGACACACTTCAGAGGATGCTAAGGGCTTACCCAGAGACCGACAGTGACACTTCAGAGGATGCTAGCGGCTCACCCAGAGACTGACAGCGACACATTTCAGAGGATGCTAAAGGTTTTCCCAGAGACTGACAGTGACACTTCAGAGGATGCTAGGGGCTCTCCCAGAGACTGACAACAACACTTCAGAGGATGCTAAGGGGCTCACCCAGAGACTGACAGCGACACACTTCAGAGGATGCTAAGGGCTCACCCAGAGACTGACAGTGACACTTCAGAGGATGCTAGGGGCTCTCCCAGAAACTGACAACAACACTTCAGAGGATGCTACGGGCTCTCCCAGAGACTGACAACAACCCTTCAGAGGATGCTAAGGGCTCACCCAGAGACTGAGAGCGACAAACTTCAGAGGATGCTAAAGGCTCACCCAGAGACTGACAACAACACACTTCAAAGGATGATAAGGGCTCACCCAGAGTCTGACAGCGACACACTTCAGGGGATGCTAAGGGATCACCCAGAGACTGACAACAACACTTCAGAGGATGCTAAGGGCTCACCCAGATACTGATAACAACACACTTCAGAGGATGCTAAGGGCTCACCCAGAGACTGACAACAACACTTGAGGGGATGCTAAGGGCTCACCCAGAGACTGACAGTGACACTTCAGAGGATGCTAGGGGCTCTCTCAGAGACTGACAACAACCCTTCAGAGGATGCTAGGGGCTCACCCAGAGACTGACAGCGACACACTTCAGAGGATGCCGAGGGCTCACCCAGAGACTGAGAGCGACAAACTTCAGAGGATGCTAAAGGCTCACCCAGAGACTGACAACAACACACTTCAAAGGATGATAAGGGCTCACCCAGAGTCTGACAGCGACACACTTCAGGGGATGCTAAGGGATCACCCAGAGACTGACAGATACACTTCAGAGGATGCTAGGGGCTCTCCCAGAGACTGATAACAACCCTTCAGAGGATGCTAAGGGGCTCACCCAGAGACTGACAGCGACACACTTCAGAGGATGCTAAGGGCTCACCCAGAGACTGACAGAGACACTTCAGAGGATGCTAGGGGCTCTCCCAGAAACTGACAACAACACTTCAGAGGATGCTACGGGCTCTCCCAGAGACTGACAACAACCCTTCAGAGGATGCTAAGGGCTCACCCAGAGACTGAGAGCGACAAACTTCAGAGGATGCTAAAGGCTCACCCAGAGACTGACAACAACACTTCGGAGGATGCCAAGGGCTCACCAAGAGACTGACAACAACACACTTCAGAGGATGCTAAGGGCTCGCCCAGAGACTGACAACAACACTTCAGAGGATGCTAAGGGCTCACCCAGATACTGATAACAACACACTTCAGAGGATGCTAAGGGCTCACCCAGAGACTGACAACAACACTTCAGGGGATGCTAAGGGCTCACCCAGAGACTGACAGTGACACTTCAGAGGATGCTAGGGGCTCTCCCAGAGACTGACAACAACACTTCAGAGGATGCTAGGGGCTCTCCCAGAGACTAACAACAACACTTCAGAGGATGCTAAGGGCTCACCCAGAGACTGACAGCGACACACTTCAGAGGATGCTAAGGGCTTACCCAGAGACTGACAGTGACACTTCAGAGGATGCTAGGGGCTCACCCAGAGACTGACAGCGACACACTTCAGTTGGTGCTAAGGGCTCACCCAGAGACTGACAGTGACACTTCAGAGGATGCTAGGGGCTCACCCAGCGACTGACAGCGACACACTTCAGAGGATGCTAAGGGCTCTCCCAGAGACTGACAGTGACACTTCAGAGGATGCTAGGGGCTCTCCCAGAGACTGACAACAACACTTCAGAGGATGCTAGGGGCTCGCCCAGAGACTGACAGCGACACTTCAGAGGATGCTAGGGGCTCACCCAGAGACTGAAAACGACACATCATGGATGCTAGGGGCTCCCCAGAGACTGACAGCGACACTTCAGAGGATGCTAGGGGCTCACCCAGAGACTGACAACAACCCTTTAGAGGATGCTAAGGGCTCTCCCAGAGACTGACAACGACACACTTCAGAAGATGCTAAAGGTTCACCCAGAGTCTGACAGCGACACACTTCAGAAGATGCTAAGGGCTCACCCAGAGTCAGACGACGACACACTTCAGAGTATGCTAGGGGCTCTCCCAGAGACTGACAACAACCCTTCAGAGGATGCTAAGGTCTCACCCAGAGACTGACAGTGACACTTCAGGGGATGTTAAGGGCTCACCCAGAGACTGACAGTGACACTTCAGAGGATGCTAGGGGCTCTCCCAGAGACTGACAACAACACTTCAGAGGATGCTAGGGGCTCTCCCAGAGACTGACAACAACACTTCAGAGGACGCTAAGGGCTCACCAAGAGACTGACAGCGACACACTTCAGAGGATGCTAAGGGCTCACCCAGAGACTGACAGTGACACTTCAGAGGATGCTAGGGGCTCACCCAGAGACTGACAGCGACACACTTCAGTGGATGCTAAGGGCTTACCCAGAGACTGACAGTGACACTTCAGAGGATGCTAGGGGCTCACCCAGAGACTGACAGCGACACACTTCAGAGGATGCTAAGGGCTCTCCCAGAGACTGACAGTGACACTTCAGAGGATGCTAGGGGCTCTTCCAGAGACTGACAACAACACTTCAGAGGATGCTAAGGGGCTCACCCAGAGACTGACAGCGACACACTTCAGAGGATGCTAAGGGCTCACCCAGAGACTGACAGTGACACTTCAGAGGATGCTAGGGGCTCTCCCAGAGACTGACAACAACACTTCAGAGGATGCTAAGGGCTCACCCAGAGACTGACAGTGACACTTCAGAGGATGCTAGGGGCTCACCCAGAGACTGACAGCGACACACTTCAGTGGATGCTAAGGGCTCACCCAGAGACTGACAGTGACTCTTCAGAGGATGCTAGGGGCTCACCCAGAGACTGACACCGACACACTTCAGAGGATGCTAAGGGCTCTCCCAGAGACTGACAGTGACACTTCAGAGTATGCTAGGGGCTCTCCCACAGACTGACAACAACACTTCAGAGGATGCTTCTGGCTCACCCAGAGACTGACAGCGACACTTCAGAGGATGCTAGGGGCTCACCCAGAGACTGACAACGACACATCAGAGGATGCTAGGGGCTCACCCAGAGACTGACAGTGACACTTCAGAGGATGCTAGGGGCTCTCCCAGAAACTGACAACAACACTTCAGAGGATGCTACGGGCTCTCCCAGAGACTAACAACAACACTTCAGAGGATGCTAAGGGCTCACCCAGAGACTGACAGTGACACTTCAGAGGATGCTAGGGGCTCACCCAGAGACTGACAGCGACACACTTCAGTGGATGCTAAGGGCTCACCCAGAGACTGACAGTGACTCTTCAGAGGATGCTAGGGGCTCACCCAGAGACTGACAGCGACACACTTCAGAGGATGCTAAGGGCTCTCCCAGAGACTGACAGTGACACTTCAGAGTATGCTAGGGGCTCTCCCACAGACTGACAAAAACACTTCAGAGGATGCTTCGGGCTCACCCAGAGACTGACAGCGACACTTCAGAGGATGCTAGGGGCTCACCCAGAGACTGACAATGACACATCAGAGGATGCTAGGGGCTCACCCAGAGACTGACAGCGACACTTCAGAGGATGCTAGGGTCTCACCCAGAGACTGACAACAACCATTCAGAGGATGCTAAGGGCTCTTCCAGAGACTGACAACGACACACTTCAGAAGATGCTAAGGGTTCACCCAGAGTCTGACAGCGACACACTTCAGAAGATGCTAAGGGCTCACCCAGAGTCTGACGGTGACACACTTCAGAGGAGGCTAGGGGCTCTCCCAGAGACTGACAACAACCCTTCAGAGGATGCTAAGGTCTCACCCAGAGACTGACAGCGACACTTCAGGGGATGTTAAGGGCTCACCCAAAGACTGACAGCGGCACTTCAGAGGATGCTAGGGGATCTCATAGAGACTGACAACAACACTACAGAGGATGCTAAGGGCTCACCCAGAGACTGACAACAACACACTTCAGAGGATGCTAAGGGCTCACCCAGAGACTGACAGCGACACACTTCAGAGGATGTTAAAGGCTCACCCAGAGACTGACAGCGACACACTTCAGGGGATGCTAAGGTCTCACCCAGAGACTGACAGCGACACACTTCGGAGGATGCTAGGGGCTCTCCCAGAGACTGACAACAACCCTTCAGAGGATGCTAAGGGCTCACCCAGAGACTGACAGCGACACTTCAGAGGATGCTAGTGGCTCACCCAGAGACTGACAACAACACACTTCAGAGGATGCTAAGGGCTCACCGAGAGGCTGATAGCGACACACTTCAGGGGATGCTAAGGGCTCACCCAGAGACTGACAGCGACACTTCAGAGGATGCTAGGGGCTCTCCCAGAGACTGACAACAACCCTTCAGAGGATGGTAGGGGCTCACCCAGAGACTGACAACAACACTTCAGAGGATGCCAAGGGCTCACCCAGAGACTGACAACAACCCACTTCAGAGGATGCTAAGAGCTCACCCAGACACTGACAACAACACTTCAGAGGATGCTAAGGGCTCACCCAGAGACTGACAGTGACACTTCAGAGGATGCTAGGGGCTCTCCCAGAGACTGACAACAACACTTCAGAGGATGCTAAGGGCTCACCCAGAGACTGACAACAACACACTTGAGAGGATGCCAAAGGCTCACCCAGAGACTGACTGTGACACACTTCAGGGTATGCTAAGGGCTCACCCAGAGACTGACAGCAACACTTCAGAGGATGCTTGGGGCTCACGCAGGGACTGACAACAACCCTTCAGAGGATGCTAAGGGCTCTCCGAGAGACTGACAACGACACTCTTCAGAAGATGCTATGGGTTCACCCAGAGTCTGAGAGCGACACACTTAAGAAGATGCTAAGGGCTCACCCAGAGACTGACAGTGACACTTCAGAGGATGCTAGGGGCTCTCCCAGAGACTGACAACAACCCTTCAGAGGATGCTAGGGGCTCACCCAGAGACTGACAGCGACACACTTCAGAGGATGCCAAGGGCTCACCCAGAGACTGAGAGCGACACACTTCAGAGGATGCTAAAGGCACTCCCAGAGACTGACAACAACACACTTCAAAGGATGCTAAGGGCTCACCCAGAGACTGACAGCGACACACTTCAGGGTATGCTTAGGGCTCACCCAGAGACTGACAGAGACACTTCAGAGGATGCTAGGGGCTCTCCCAGAGACTGATAACAACCCTTCAGAGGATGCTAAGGAGCTCACCCAGAGACTAACAACAACACTTCGGAGGATGCTAAGGGCTCACTCAGAGACTGACAGCGACACACTTCAGAGGATGCTAAGGGCTCACCCAGAGACTGACAGTGACACTTCAGAGGATGCTAGGGGCTCACCCAGAGACTGACTGCGACACACTTCAGTTGGTGCTAAGGGCTCACTCAGAGACTGACAGTGACACTTCAGAGGATGCTAGGGGCTCACCCAGCGACTGACAGCGACACACTTCAGAGGATGCTAAGGGCTCTCCCAGAGACTGACAGTGACACTTCAGAGAAGGCTAGGGGCTCTCCGAGAGACTGACAACAACACTTCAGAGGATGCTAGGTGCTCGCCCAGAGACTGACAGCGACACTTCAGAGGATGCTAGGGGCTCACCCAGAGACTGACAACAACCCTTTAGAAGATGCTAATGGCTCTCCCAGAGACTGACAACGACACACTTCAGAAGAGGCTAAGGGCTCACCCAGAGACTGACAGCGACACACTTCAGAGGATGTTAAGGGCTCACCCAGAGACAGACAGCGACACACTTCGGAGGATGCTAGGGGCTCTCCCAGAGACTGACAACAACCCTTCAGAGGATGCTAAGGGCTCACCAAGAGACTGACAGCGACACTTCAGAGGATGCTAGTGGCTCACCCAGAGACTGACAACAACACACTTCAGAGGATGCTAAGGGCTCACCCAGAGGCTGACAGCGACACACTTCAGGGGATGCTAAGGGCTCACCCAGAGACTGACAGCGACACTTCAGAGGATGCTAGTGGCTCTCCCAGAGACTGACAACACCCCTTCAGAGGATGGTAGGGGCTCACCCAGAGACTGACAACAACACTTCAGAGGATGCCAAGGGCTCACCCAGAGACTGACAGCGACACTTCAGAGGATGCTAGGGGCTCTCCCAGAGACTGACAACAACCCTTCAGAGGATGCTAGGGGCTCTCCCAGAGACTGACAACAACCCTTCAGAGGATGGTAGGGGCTCACGCAGAGACTGACAACAACACTTCAGAGGATGCCAAGGGCTCACCCAGAGACTGACAACAACACACTTCAGAGGATGCTAAGGGCTCACCCAGAGACTGACAACAACACTTCAGAGGATGCTAAGGGCTCACCCAGAGACTGACAGTGACACTTCAGAGGATGCTAGGGGCTCTCCCAGAGACTGACAACAACACTTCAGAGGATGCTAGGGGCTCACCCAGAGACTGACAACAACACACTTCAGAGGATGCTAAGGGCTCACCCAGAGACTGACTGCGACACACTTCAGGGTATGCTAAGGGCTCACCCAGAGACTGACAGCGACACTTCAGAGGATGCTTGGGGCTCACGCAGAGACTGACAACAACCCTTCAGAGGATGCTAAGGGCTCTCCGAGAGACTGACAACGGCAGTCTTCAGAAGATGCTATGGGTTCACCCAGAGTCTGACAGCGACCCACATAAGAAGATGCTAAGGGCTTACCCAGAGTCTGACGGCGACACATTTCAGAGGATGCTAGGGGCTCTCCCAGAGACTGACAACAACCCTTCAGAGGATGCTAGGGGCTCACCCAGAGACTGACAGCGGCACACTTCAGAGGATGCCAAGGGCTCACCCAGAGACTGAGAGCGACACACTTCAGAGGATGCTAAAGGCACTCCCAGAGACTGACAACAACACACTTCAAAGGATGCTAAGGGCTCACCCAGAGACTGACAGCGACACACTTCAGGGTATGCTAAGGGCTCACCCAGAGACTGACAGAGACACTTCAGAGGATGCTAGGGGCTCTCCCAGAGACTGATAACAACTCTTCAGAGGATGATAAGGAGCTCACCCAGAGACTGACAGCGACACACTTCAGAGGATGCGAAGGGCTCACCCAGAGACTGACAGAGACACTTCAGAGGATGCTAGGGATCCCCCAGAGAGTGACAACAACACTTCAGAGGATGCTAGGGGCTCTCCCAGAGACTAACAACAACACTTCGGAGGATGCTAAGGGCTCACTCAGAGACTGACAGCGACACACTTCAGAGGATGCTAAGGGCTCACCCAGAGACTGACAGTGACACTTCAGAGGATGCTAGGGACTCACCCAGAGACTGACTGCGACACACTTCAGTTGGTTCTAAGGGCTCACTCAGAGACTGACAGTGACACTTCAGAGGATGCTAGGGGCTCACCCAGCGACTGACAGCGACACACTTCAGAGGATGCTAAGGGCTCTCCCAGAGACTGACAGTGACACTTCAGAGAAGGCTAGGGGCTCTCCCAGAGACTGACAACAACACTTCAGAGGATGCTAGGTGCTCGCCCAGAGACTGACAGCGACACTTCAGAGGATGCTAGGGGCTCACCCAGAGACTGACAACAACCCTTTAGAAGATGCTAATGGCTCTCCCAGAGACTGACAACGACACACTTCAGAAGAGGCTAAGGGCTCACCCAGAGACAGACAGCGACACACTTCGGAGAATGCTAGGGGCTCTCCCAGAGACTGACAACAACCCTTCAGAGGATGCTAAGGGCTCACCCAGAGACTGACAGCGACACTTCAGAGGATGCTAGTGGCTCACCCAGAGACTGACAACAACACACTTCAGAGGATGCTAAGGGCTCACCCAGAGGCTGACAGCGACACACTTCAGTGGATGCTAAGGGCTCACCCAGAGACTGACAGCGACACTTCAGAGGATGCTAGGGGCTCTCCCAGAGACTGACAACAACCCTTCAGAGGATGGTAGGGGCTCACCCAGAGACTGACAACAACACTTCAGAGGATGCTAAGGGCTCACCCAGAGACTGACAACAACACACTTGAGAGGATGCCAAGGGCTCACCCAGAGACTGACTGTGACACACTTCAGGGTATGCTAAGGGCTCACCCAGAGACTGACAGCAACACTTCAGAGGATGCTTGGGGCTCACGCAGGGACTGACAACAACCCTTCAGAGGATGCTAAGGGCTCTCCGAGAGACTGACAACGACACTCTTCAGAAGATGCTATGGGTTCACCCAGAGTCTGAGAGCGACACACTTAAGAAGATGCTAAGGGCTCACCCAGAGACTGACAGTGACACTTCAGAGGATGCTAGGGGCTCTCCCAGAGACTGACAACAACCCTTCAGAGGATGCTAGGGGCTCACCCAGAGACTGACAGCGACACACTTCAGAGGATGCCAAGGGCTCACCCAGAGACTGAGAGCGACACACTTCAGAGGATGCTAAAGGCACTCCCAGAGACTGACAACAACACACTTCAAAGGATGCTAAGGGCTCACCCAGAGACTGACAGCGACACACTTCAGGGTATGCTAAGGGCTCACCCAGAGACTGACAGAGACACTTCAGAGGATGCTAGGGGCTCTCCCAGAGACTGATAACAACCCTTCAGAGGATGCTAAGGAGCTCACCCAGAGACTAACAACAACACTTCGGAGGATGCTAAGGGCTCACTCAGAGACTGACAGCGACACACTTCAGAGGATGCTAAGGGCTCACCCAGAGACTGACAGTGACACTTCAGAGGATGCTAGGGGCTCACCCAGAGACTGACTGCGACACACTTCAGTTGGTGCTAAGGGCTCACTCAGAGACTGACAGTGACACTTCAGAGGATGCTAGGGGCTCACCCAGCGACTGACAGCGACACACTTCAGAGGATGCTAAGGGCTCTCCCAGAGACTGACAGTGACACTTCAGAGAAGGCTAGGGGCTCTCCGAGAGACTGACAACAACACTTCAGAGGATGCTAGGTGCTCGCCCAGAGACTGACAGCGACACTTCAGAGGATGCTAGGGGCTCACCCAGAGACTGACAACAACCCTTTAGAAGATGCTAATGGCTCTCCCAGAGACTGACAACGACACACTTCAGAAGAGGCTAAGGGCTCACCCAGAGACTGACAGCGACACACTTCAGAGGATGTTAAGGGCTCACCCAGAGACAGACAGCGACACACTTCGGAGGATGCTAGGGGCTCTCCCAGAGACTGACAACAACCCTTCAGAGGATGCTAAGGGCTCACCCAGAGACTGACAGCGACACTTCAGAGGATGCTAGTGGCTCACCCAGAGACTGACAACAACACACTTCAGAGGATGCTAAGGGCTCACCCAGAGGCTGACAGCGACACACTTCAGGGGATGCTAAGGGCTCACCCAGAGACTGACAGCGACACTTCAGAGGATGCTAGGGGCTCTCCCAGAGACTGACAACACCCCTTCAGAGGATGGTAGGGGCTCACCCAGAGACTGACAACAACACTTCAGAGGATGCCAAGGGCTCACCCAGAGACTGACAGCGACACTTCAGAGGATGCTAGGGGCTCTCCCAGAGACTGACAACAACCCTTCAGAGGATGCTAGGGGCTCTCCCAGAGACTGACAACAACCCTTCAGAGGATGGTAGGGGCTCACGCAGAGACTGACAACAACACTTCAGAGGATGCCAAGGGCTCACCCAGAGACTGACAACAACACACTTCAGAGGATGCTAAGGGCTCACCCAGAGACTGACAACAACACTTCAGAGGATGCTAAGGGCTCACCCAGAGACTGACAGTGACACTTCAGAGGATGCTAGGGGCTCTCCCAGAGACTGACAACAACACTTCAGAGGATGCTAGGGGCTCACCCAGAGACTGACAACAACACACTTCAGAGGATGCTAAGGGCTCACCCAGAGACTGACTGCGACACACTTCAGGGTATGCTAAGGGCTCACCCAGAGACTGACAGCGACACTTCAGAGGATGCTTGGGGCTCACGCAGAGACTGACAACAACCCTTCAGAGGATGCTAAGGGCTCTCCGAGAGACTGACAACGGCAGTCTTCAGAAGATGCTATGGGTTCACCCAGAGTCTGACAGCGACACACATAAGAAGATGCTAAGGGCTTACCCAGAGTCTGACGGCGACACACTTCAGAGGATGCTAGGGGCTCTCCCAGAGACTGACAACAACCCTTCAGAGGATGCTAGGGGCTCACCCAGAGACTGACAGCGGCACACTTCAGAGGATGCCAAGGGCTCACCCAGAGACTGAGAGCGACACACTTCAGAGGATGCTAAAGGCACTCCCAGAGACTGACAACAACACACTTCAAAGGATGCTAAGGGCTCACCCAGAGACTGACAGCGACACACTTCAGGGTATGCTAAGGGCTCACCCAGAGACTGACAGAGACACTTCAGAGGATGCTAGGGGCTCTCCCAGAGACTGATAACAACTCTTCAGAGGATGCTAAGGAGCTCACCCAGAGACTGACAGCGACACACTTCAGAGGATGCGAAGGGCTCACCCAGAGACTGACAGAGACACTTCAGAGGATGCTAGGGATCCCCCAGAGAGTGACAACAACACTTCAGAGGATGCTAGGGGCTCTCCCAGAGACTAACAACAACACTTCGGAGGATGCTAAGGGCTCACTCAGAGACTGACAGCGAAACACTTCAGAGGATGCTAAGGGCTCACCCAGAGACTGACAGTGACACTTCAGAGGATGCTAGGGACTCACCCAGAGACTGACTGCGACACACTTCAGTTGGTGCTAAGGGCTCACTCAGAGACTGACAGTGACACTTCAGAGGATGCTAGGGGCTCACCCAGCGACTGACAGCGACACACTTCAGAGGATGCTAAGGGCTCTCCCAGAGACTGACAGTGACACTTCAGAGAAGGCTAGGGGCTCTCCCAGAGACTGACAACAACACTTCAGAGGATGCTAGGGGCTCACCCAGAGACTGACAGCGACACACTTCAGAGGATGCCAAGGGCTCACCCAGAGACTGAGAGCGACACACTTCAGAGGATGCTAAAGGCACTCCCAGAGACTGACAACAACACACTTCAAAGGATGCTAAGGGCTCACCCAGAGACTGACAGCGACACACTTCAGGGTATGCTAAGGGCTCACCCAGAGACTGACAGAGACACTTCAGAGGATGCTAGGGGCTCTCCCAGAGACTGATAACAACCCTTCAGAGGATGCTAAGGAGCTCACCCAGAGACTAACAACAACACTTCGGAGGATGCTAAGGGCTCACTCAGAGACTGACAGCGACACACTTCAGAGGATGCTAAGGGCTCACCCAGAGACTGACAGTGACACTTCAGAGGATGCTAGGGGCTCACCCAGAGACTGACTGCGACACACTTCAGTTGGTGCTAAGGGCTCACTCAGAGACTGACAGTGACACTTCAGAGGATGCTAGGGGCTCACCCAGCGACTGACAGCGACACACTTCAGAGGATGCTAAGGGCTCTCCCAGAGACTGACAGTGACACTTCAGAGAAGGCTAGGGGCTCTCCGAGAGACTGACAACAACACTTCAGAGGATGCTAGGTGCTCGCCCAGAGACTGACAGCGACACTTCAGAGGATGCTAGGGGCTCACCCAGAGACTGACAACAACCCTTTAGAAGATGCTAATGGCTCTCCCAGAGACTGACAACGACACACTTCAGAAGAGGCTAAGGGCTCACCCAGAGACTGACAGCGACACACTTCAGAGGATGTTAAGGGCTCACCCAGAGACAGACAGCGACACACTTCGGAGGATGCTAGGGGCTCTCCCAGAGACTGACAACAACCCTTCAGAGGATGCTAAGGGCTCACCCAGAGACTGACAGCGACACTTCAGAGGATGCTAGTGGCTCACCCAGAGACTGACAACAACACACTTCAGAGGATGCTAAGGGCTCACCCAGAGGCTGACAGCGACACACTTCAGGGGATGCTAAGGGCTCACCCAGAGACTGACAGCGACACTTCAGAGGATGCTAGGGGCTCTCCCAGAGACTGACAACACCCCTTCAGAGGATGGTAGGGGCTCACCCAGAGACTGACAACAACACTTCAGAGGATGCCAAGGGCTCACCCAGAGACTGACAGCGACACTTCAGAGGATGCTAGGGGCTCTCCCAGAGACTGACAACAACCCTTCAGAGGATGCTAGGGGCTCTCCCAGAGACTGACAACAACCCTTCAGAGGATGGTAGGGGCTCACGCAGAGACTGACAACAACACTTCAGAGGATGCCAAGGGCTCACCCAGAGACTGACAACAACACACTTCAGAGGATGCTAAGGGCTCACCCAGAGACTGACAACAACACTTCAGAGGATGCTAAGGGCTCACCCAGAGACTGACAGTGACACTTCAGAGGATGCTAGGGGCTCTCCCAGAGACTGACGACAACACTTCAGAGGATGCTAGGGGCTCACCCAGAGACTGACAACAACACACTTCAGAGGATGCTAAGGGCTCACCCAGAGACTGACTGCGACACACTTCAGGGTATGCTAAGGGCTCACCCAGAGACTGACAGCGACACTTCAGAGGATGCTTCGGGCTCACGCAGAGACTGACAACAACCCTTCAGAGGATGCTAAGGGCTCTCCGAGAGACTGACAACGGCAGTCTTCAGAAGATGCTATGGGTTCACCCAGAGTCTGACAGCGACACACATAAGAAGATGCTAAGGGCTTACCCAGAGTCTGACGGCGACACACTTCAGAGGATGCTAGGGGCTCTCCCAGAGACTGACAACAACCCTTCAGAGGATGCTAGGGGCTCACCCAGAGACTGACAGCGGCACACTTCAGAGGATGCCAAGGGCTCACCCAGAGACTGAGAGCGACACACTTCAGAGGATGCTAAAGGCACTCCCAGAGACTGACAACAACACACTTCAAAGGATGCTAAGGGCTCACCCAGAGACTGACAGCGACACACTTCAGGGTATGCTAAGGGCTCACCCAGAGACTGACAGAGACACTTCAGAGGATGCTAGGGGCTCTCCCAGAGACTGATAACAACTCTTCAGAGGATGCGAAGGGCTCACCCAGAGACTGACAGAGACACTTCAGAGGATGCTAGGGATCCCCCAGAGAGTGACAACAACACTTCAGAGGATGCTAGGGGCTCTCCCAGAGACTAACAACAACACTTCGGAGGATGCTAAGGGCTCACTCAGAGACTGACAGCGACACACTTCAGAGGATGCTAAGGGCTCACCCAGAGACTGACAGTGACACTTCAGAGGATGCTAGGGACTCACCCAGAGACTGACTGCGACACACTTCAGTTGGTGCTAAGGGCTCACTCAGAGACTGACAGTGACACTTCAGAGGATGCTAGGGGCTCACCCAGCGACTGACAGCGACACACTTCAGAGGATGCTAAGGGCTCTCCCAGAGACTGACAGTGACACTTCAGAGAAGGCTAGGGGCTCTCCCAGAGACTGACAACAACACTTCAGAGGATGCTAGGTGCTCGCCCAGAGACTGACAGCGACACTTCAGAGGATGCTAGGGGCTCACCCAGAGACTGACAACAACCCTTTAGAAGATGCTAATGGCTCTCCCAGAGACTGACAACGACACACTTCAGAAGAGGCTAAGGGCTCACCCAGAGACTGACAGCGACACACTTCAGAGGATGTTAAGGGCTCACCCAGAGACAGACAGCGACACACTTCGGAGGATGCTAGGGGCTCTCCCAGAGACTGACAACAACCCTTCAGAGGATGCTAAGGGCTCACCCAGAGACTGACAGCGACACTTCAGAGGATGCTAGTGGCTCACCCAGAGACTGACAACAACACACTTCAGAGGATGCTAAGGGCTCACCCAGAGGCTGACAGCGACACACTTCAGTGGATGCTAAGGGCTCACCCAGAGACTGACAGCGACACTTCAGAGGATGCTAGGGGCTCTCCCAGAGACTGACAACACCCCTTCAGAGGATGGTAGGGGCTCACCCAGAGACTGACAACAACACTTCAGAGGATGCCAAGTGCTCACCCAGAGACTGACAGCGACACTTCAGAGGATGCTAGGGGCTCTCCCAGAGACTGACAACAACCCTTCAGAGGATGCTAGGGGCTCTCCCAGAGACTGACAACAACCCTTCAGAGGATGGTAGGGGGCTCACGCAGAGACTGACAACAACACTTCAGAGGATGCCAAGGGCTCACCCAGAGACTGACAACAACACACTTCAGAGGATGCTAAGGGCTCACCCAGAGACTGACAACAACACTTCAGAGGATGCTAAGGGCTCACCCAGAGACTGACAGTGACACTTCAGAGGATGCTAGGGGCTCTCCCAGAGACTGACAACAACACTTCAGAGGATGCTAGGGGCTCACCCAGAGACTGACAACAACACATTTCAGAGGATGCTAAGGGCTCACCCAGAGACTGACTGCGACACACTTCAGGGTATGCTAAGGGCTCACCCAGAGACTGACAGCGACACTTCAGAGGATGCTTGGGGCTCACGCAGAGACTGACAACAACCCTTCAGAGGATGCTAAGGGCTCTCCGAGAGACTGACAACGACAGTCTTCAGAAGATGCTATGGGTTCACCCAGAGTCTGACAGCGACACACATAAGAAGATGCTAAGGGCTTACCCAGAGTCTGACGGCGACACACTTCAGAGGATGCTAGGGGCTCTCCCAGAGACTGACAACAACCCTTCAGAGGATGCTAGGGGCTCACCCAGAGACTGACAGCGGCACACTTCAGAGGATGCCAAGGGCTCACCCAGAGACTGAGAGCGACACACTTCAGAGGATGCTAAAGGCACTCCCAGAGACTGACAACAACACACTTCAAAGGATGCTAAGGGCTCACCCAGAGACTGACAGCGACACACTTCAGGGTATCCTAAGGGCTCACACAGAGACTGACAGAGACACTTCAGAGGATGCTAGGGGCTCTCCCAGAGACTGATAACAACTCTTCAGAGGATGCTAAGGAGCTCACCCAGAGACTGACAGCGACACACTTCAGAGGATGCGAAGGGCTCACCCAGAGACTGACAGAGACACTTCAGAGGATGCTAGGGATCCCCCAGAGAGTGACAACAACACTTCAGAGGATGCTAGGGGCTCTCCCAGAGACTAACAACAACACTTCGGAGGATGCTAAGGGCTCACTCAGAGACTGACAGCGACACACTTCAGAGGATGCTAAGGGCTCACCCAGAGACTGACAGTGACACTTCAGAGGATGCTAGGGACTCACCCAGAGACTGACTGCGACACACTTCAGTTGGTGCTAAGGGCTCACTCAGAGACTGACAGTGACACTTCAGAGGATGCTAGGGGCTCACCCAGCGACTGACAGCGACACACTTCAGAGGATGCTAAGGGCTCTCCCAGAGACTGACAGTGACACTTCAGAGAAGGCTAGGGGCTCTCCCAGAGACTGACAACAACACTTCAGAGGATGCTAGGGGCTCGCCCAGAGACTGACAACAACCCTTTAAAGGATGCTAAGGGCTCTTCCAGAGACTGACAACGACACACTTCAGAAGATGCTAAGGGTTCACCCAGAGTCTGACAGCGACACACTTCAGAAGATGCTAAGGGCTCACCCAGAGTCAGACGACGACACACTTCAGAGTATGCTAGGGGCTCTCCCAGAGACTGACAACAACCCTTCAGAGGATGCTAAGGTCTAACCCAGAGACTGACAGTGACACTTCAGGGGATGTTAAGGGCTTACCCAGAGACTGACAGCGACACTTCAGAGGATGCTAGGGGCTCTCCCAGAGACTGACAACAACACTTCAGAGGATGCTAGGGGCTCTCCCACAGACTGACAACAACACTTCAGAGGACGCTAAGGGCTCACCCAGAGACTGACAGCGACACACTTCAGAGGATGCTAAGGGCTCGCTCAGAGACTGACAGTGACACTTCAGAGGATGCTAGGGGCTCACCCAGAGACTGACAGCGACACGCTTCAGTAGATGCTAAGGGCTTACCCAGAGACTGACAGTGACACTTCAGAGGATGCTAGGGGCTCACCCAGAGACTGACAGCGACACACTTCAGAGGATGCTAAGGGTTCTCCCAGAGACTGACAGTGACAATTCAGAGGATGCTAGGGGCGCTCCCAGAGATTGACAACAACAATTCAGAGGATGCTAGGGGCGCTCCCAGAGATTGACAACAACAATTCAGAGGATGCTAGGGGCTCACCCAGAGACTGACAACGACACTTCAGAGGATGCTAAGGGCTCTCCCAGAGACTGACAGTGACACTTCAGAGGAGGCTAGGGGCTCTCCCAGAGACTGACGACAACACTTCAGAGGATGCTAAGGGGCTCACCCAGAGACTGACAGCGACACACTTCAGAGGATGCTACGGGCTCTCCCAGAGACTGACAACAACCCTTCAGAGGATGCTAAGGGCTCACCCAGAGACTGACAACAACACTTCGGAGGATGCCAAGGGCTCACCAAGAGACTGACAACAACACACTTCAGAGGATGCTAATGGCTCACCCAGAGACTGACAACAACACTTCAGAGGATGCTAAGGGCTCACCCAGATACTGATAACAACACACTTCAGAGGATGCTAAGGGCTCACCCAGAGACTGACAACGACACTTCAGAGGATGCTAAGGGCTCTCCCAGAGACTGATAGTGACACTTCAGAGGATGCTAGGGGCTCTCCCAGAGACTGACAACAACACTTCAGAGGATGCTAAGGGCTCACCCAGAGACTGACAGTGACACTTCAGAGGATGCTAGGGGCTCTCCCAGAAACTGACAACAACACTTCAGAGGATGCTACGGGCTCTCCCAGAGACTGACAACAACCCTTCAGAGGATGCTAAGGGCTCACCCAGAGACTGACAACAACACTTCGGAGGATGCCAAGGGCTCACCAAGAGACTGACAACAACACACTTCAGAGGATGCTAAGGGCTCACCCAGAGACTGACAACAACACTTCAGAGGATGCTAAGGGCTTACCCAGAGACTGACAGTGACACTTCAGAGGATGCTAGGGGCTCACCCAGAGACTGACAGCGACACACTTCAGAGGATGCTAAGGGCTCACCCAGAGACTGACAGTGACACTTCAGAGGATGCTAGCGGCTCACCCAGAGACTGACAGCGACACACTTCAGAGGATGCTAAGGGTTCTCCCAGAGACTGACAGTGTCACTTCAGAGGATGCTAGGGGCGCTCCCAGAGACTGACAACGACACTTCAGAGGATGCTAAGGGCTCTCCCAGAGACTGACAGTGACACTTCAGAGGATGCTAGGGGCTCTCCCAGAGACTGACGACAACACTTCAGAGGATGCTAAGGGGCTCACCCAGAGACTGACAGCGACACACTTCAGAGGATGCTAAGGGCTCACCCAGAGACTGACAGTGACACTTCAGAGGATGCTAGGGGCTCTCCCAGAAACTGACACCAACCCTTCAGAGGATGCTAAGGGCTCACCCAGAGACTGACAACAACACTTCGGAGGATGCCAAGGGCTCACCAAGAGACTGACAACAACACACTTCAGAGGATGCTAAGGGCTCACCCAGAGACTGACAACAACACTTCAGAGGATGCTAAGGGCTCACCCAGATACTGATAACAACACACTTCAGAGGATGCTAAGGGCTCACCCAGAGACTGACAACAACACTTCAGGGGATGCTAAGGGCTCACCCAGAGACTGACAGTGACACTTCAGAGGATGCTAGGGGCTCTCCCAGAGACTGACAACAACCCTTCAGAGGATGCTAGGTGCTCACCCAGAGACTGACAGCGACACACTTCAGAGGATGCCGAGGGCTCACCCAGAGACTGAGAGCGACACACTTCAGAGGATGCTAAAGGCTCACCCAGAGAATGACAACAACACACTTCAAAGGATGCTAAGGGCTCACCCAGAGACTGACAGCGACACACTTCAGGGGATGCTAAGGGCTCACCCAGAGACTGACAGTGACACTTCAGAGGATGCTAGGGGCTCTCCCAGAGACTGACAACAACACTTCAGAGGATGCTAGGGGCTCTCCCAGAGACTAACAACAACACTTCAGAGGATGCTAAGGGTTCTCCCAGAGACTGACAGTGACACTTCAGAGGATGCTAGGGGCGCTCCCAGAGACTCACAACAACACTTCAGAGGATGCTAGGGGCTCACCCAGAGACTGACAACGACACTTCAGGGGATGCTAAGGGCTCACCCAGAGACTGAGAGTGACACTTCAGAGGATGCTAGGTGCTCTCCCAGAGACTGACAACAACCCTTCAGAGAATGCTAGGGGCTCACCCAGAGACTGACAGCGACACACTTCAGAGGATGCCGAGGGCTCACCCAGAGACTGAGAGCGACACACTTCAGAGGATGCTAAAGGCTCACCCAGAGACTGACAACAACACTTCAGAGTATGCTAAGGGCTCTCCCAGAGACTGACAGAGACACTTCAGAGGATGCTAGGGGCTCTCCCAGAGACTGACGACAACACTTCAGAGGATGCTAAGGGGCTCACCCAGAGACTGACAGCGACACACTTCAGAGGATGCTAAGGGCTCACCCAGAGACTGACAGTGACACTTCAGAGGATTCTAGGGGCTCTCCCAGAAACTGACAACAACACTTCAGAGGATGCTACGGGCTCTCCCAGAGACTGACACCAACCCTTCAGAGGATGCTAAGGGCTCACCCAGAGACTGACAACAACACTTCGGAGGATGTCAAGGGCTCACCAAGAGACTGACAACAACACACTTCAGAGGATGCTAAGGGCTCACCCAGAGACTGACAACAACACTTCAGAGGATGCTAAGGGCTCACCCAGATACTGATAACAACACACTTCAGAGGATGCTAAGGGCTCACCCAGAGACTGACAACAACACTTCAGGGGATGCTGAGGGCTCACCCAGAGACTGACAGTGACACTTCAGAGGATGCTAGGGGCTCTCCCAGAGACTGACAACAACCCTTCAGAGGATGCTAGGGGCTCACCCAGAGACTGACAGCGACACACTTCAGAGGATGCCGAGGGCTCACCCAGAGACTGAGAGCGACACACTTCAGAGGATGCTAAAGGCTCACCCAGAGACTGACAGCAACACACTTCAAAGGATGCTAAGGGCTCACCCAGAGACTGACAGCGACACACTTCAGGGGATGCTAAGGGCTCAAGCAGAGACTGACAGCGACACTTCAGAGGATGCTAGGGGCTCTCCCAGAGACTGACAACAACAATTCAGAGGATGCTAGGGGCTCTCCCAGAGACTGACAACAACACTTCAGAGGACGCTAAGGGCTCACCCAGAGACTGACAGCTTCACACTTCAGAGGATGCTAAGGGCTCACCCAGAGACTGACAGTGACACTTCAGAGGATGCTAGCGGCTCACCCAGAGACTGACAGCGACACTTCAGAGGATGCTAGGGGCTCACCCAGAGACTGACAGCGACACACTTCAGAGGATGCTAAGGGCTTACCCAGAGACTGACAGTGACACTTCAGAGGATGCTAGCGGCTCACCCAGAGACTGACAGCGACACACTTCAGAGGATGCTAAGGGTTCTCCCAGAGACTGACAGTGACACTTCAGAGGATGCTAGGGGCGCTCCCAGAGACTGACAACAACACTTCAGAGGATGCTAGGGGCTCACCCAGAGACTGACAACGACACTTCAGAGGATGCTAAGGACTCTCCCAGAGACTGACAGTGACACTTCAGAGGATGCTATGGGCTCTCCCAGAGACTGACGACAACACTTCAGAGGATGCTAAGGGGCTCACCCAGAGACTGACAGCGACACACTTCAGAGGATGCTAAGGGCTCACCCAGAGACTGACAGTGACACTTCAGAGGATGCTAGGGGCTCTCCCAGAAACTAACAACAACACTTCAGAGGATGCTACGGGTTCTCCCAGAGACTGACACCAACCCTTCAGAGGATGCTAAGGGCTCACCCAGAGACTGACAACAACACTTCGGAGGATGCCAAGGGCTCACCAAGAGACTGAGAACAACACACTTCAGAGGATGCTAAGGGCTCACCCAGAGACTGACAACAACACTTCAGAGGATGCTAAGGGCTCACCCAGATACTGATAACAACACACTTCAGAGGATGCTAAGGGCTCACCCAGAGACTGACAACAACACTTCAGGGGATGCTGAGGGCTCACCCAGAGACTGACAGTGACACTTCAGAGGATGCTAGGGGCTCTCCCAGAGACTGACAACAACCCTTCAGAGGATGCTAGGGGCTCACCCAGAGACTGACAGCGACACACTTCAGAGGAGGCCGAGGGCTCACCCAGAGACTGAGAGCGACACACTTCAGAGGATGCTAATGGCTCACCCAGAGACTGACAACAACACACTTCAAAGGATGCTAAGGGCTCACCCAGAGACTGACAGCGACACACTTCAGGGGATGCTAAGGGCTCAAGCAGAGACTGACAGCGACACTTCAGAGGATGCTAGGGGCTCTCCCAGAGACTGACAACAACACTTCAGAGGATGCTAGGGGCTCTCCCAGAGACTGACAACAACACTTCAGAGGACTCTAAGGGCTCACCCAGAGACTGACAGCGACACACTTCAGAGGATGCTAAGGGCTCACCCAGAGACTGACAGTGACACTTCAGAGGATGCTAGGGGCTCACCCAGAGACTGACAGCGACACACTTCAGTGGATGCTAAGGGCTTACCCAGAGACTGACAGCTTCACACTTCAGAGGATGCTAAGGGCTCACCCAGAGACTGACAGTGACACTTCAGAGGATGCTAGCGGCTCACCCAGAGACTGACAGCGACACTTCAGAGGATGCTAGGGGCTCACCCAGAGACTGACAGCGACACACTTCAGAGGATGCTAAGGGCTTACCCAGAGACTGACAGTGACACTTCAGAGGATGCTAGCGGCTCACCCAGAGACTGACAGCGACACACTTCAGAGGATGCTAAGGGTTCTCCCAGAGACTGACAGTGACACTTCAGAGGATGCTAGGGGCGCTCCCAGAGACTGACAACAACACTTCAGAGGATGCTAGGGGCTCACCCAGAGACTGACAACGACACTTCAGAGGATGCTAAGGACTCTCCCAGAGACTGACAGTGACACTTCAGAGGATGCTATGGGCTCTCCCAGAGACTGACGACAACACTTCAGAGGATGCTAAGGGGCTCACCCAGAGACTGACAGCGACACACTTCAGAGGATGCTAAGGGCTCACCCAGAGACTGACAGTGACACTTCAGAGGATGCTAGGGGCTCTCCCAGAAACTAACAACAACACTTCAGAGGATGCTACGGGCTCTCCCAGAGACTGACACCAACCCTTCAGAGGATGCTAAGGGCTCACCCAGAGACTGACAACAACACTTCGGAGGATGCCAAGGGCTCACCAAGAGACTGAGAACAACACACTTCAGAGGATGCTAAGGGCTCACCCAGAGACTGACAACAACACTTCAGAGGATGCTAAGGGCTCACCCAGATACTGATAACAACACACTTCAGAGGATGCTAAGGGCTCACCCAGAGACTGACAACAACACTTCAGGGGATGCTGAGGGCTCACCCAGAGACTGACAGTGACACTTCAGAGGATGCTAGGGGCTCTCCCAGAGACTGACAACAACCCTTCAGAGGATGCTAGGGGCTCACCCAGAGACTGACAGCGACACACTTCAGAGGAGGCCGAGGGCTCACCCAGAGACTGAGAGCGACACACTTCAGAGGATGCTAATGGCTCACCCAGAGACTGACAACAACACACTTCAAAGGATGCTAAGGGCTCACCCAGAGACTGACAGCGACACACTTCAGGGGATGCTAAGGGCTCAAGCAGAGACTGACAGCGACACTTCAGAGGATGCTAGGGGCTCTCCCAGAGACTGACAACAACACTTCAGAGGATGCTAGGGGCTCTCCCAGAGACTGACAACAACACTTCAGAGGACTCTAAGGGCTCACCCAGAGACTGACAGCGACACACTTCAGAGGATGCTAAGGGCTCACCCAGAGACTGACAGTGACACTTCAGAGGATGCTAGGGGCTCACCCAGAGACTGACAGCGACACACTTCAGTGGATGCTAAGGGCTTACCCAGAGACTGACAGTGACACTTCGGAGGATGCTAGGGGCTCACCCAGAGACTGGCAGCGACACACTTCAGAGGATGCTAAGGGCTTACCCAGAGACCGACAGTGACACTTCAGAGGATGCTAGCGGCTCACCCAGAGACTGACAGCGACACACTTCAGAGGATGCTAAAGGTTCTCCCAGAGACTGACAGTGACACTTCAGAGGATGCTAGGGGCTCTCCCAGAGACTGACAACAACACTTCAGAGGATGCTAAGGGGCTCACCCAGAGACTGACAGCGACACACTTCAGAGGATGCTAAGGGCTCACCCAGAGACTGACAGTGACACTTCAGAGGATGCTAGGGGCTCTCCCAGAAACTGACAACAACACTTCAGAGGATGCTACGGGCTCTCCCAGAGACTGACAACAACCCTTCAGAGGATGCTAAGGGCTCACCCAGAGACTGAGAGCGACAAACTTCAGAGGATGCTAAAGGCTCACCCAGAGACTGACAACAACACACTTCAAAGGATGATAAGGGCTCACCCAGAGTCTGACAGCGACACACTTCAGGGGATGCTAAGGGATCACCCAGAGACTGACAACAACACTTCAGAGGATGCTAAGGGCTCACCCAGATACTGATAACAACACACTTCAGAGGATGCTAAAGGCTCACCCAGAGACTGACAACAACACTTGAGGGGATGCTAAGGGCTCACCCAGAGACTGACAGTGACACTTCAGAGGATGCTAGGGGCTCTCTCAGAGACTGACAACAACCCTTCAGAGGATGCTAGGGGCTCACCCAGAGACTGACAGCGACACACTTCAGAGGATGCCGAGGGCTCACCCAGAGACTGAGAGCGACAAACTTCAGAGGATGCTAAAGGCTCACCCAGAGACTGACAACAACACACTTCAAAGGATGATAAGGGCTCACCCAGAGTCTGACAGCGACACACTTCAGGGGATGCTAAGGGATCACCCAGAGACTGACAGATACACTTCAGAGGATGCTAGGGGCTCTCCCAGAGACTGATAACAACCCTTCAGAGGATGCTAAGGGGCTCACCCAGAGACTGACAGCGACACACTTCAGAGGATGCTAAGGGCTCACCCAGAGACTGACAGAGACACTTCAGAGGATGCTAGGGGCTCTCCCAGAAACTGACAACAACACTTCAGAGGATGCTACGGGCTCTCCCAGAGACTGACAACAACCCTTCAGAGGATGCTAAGGGCTCACCCAGAGACTGAGAGCGACAAACTTCAGAGGATGCTAAAGGCTCACCCAGAGACTGACAACAACACTTCGGAGGATGCCAAGGGCTCACCAAGAGACTGACAACAACACACTTCAGAGGATGCTAAGGGCTCGCCCAGAGACTGACAACAACACTTCAGAGGATGCTAAGGGCTCACCCAGATACTGATAACAACACACTTCAGAGGATGCTAAGGGCTCACCCAGAGACTGACAACAACACTTCAGGGGATGCTAAGGGCTCACCCAGAGACTGACAGTGACACTTCAGAGGATGCTAGGGGCTCTCCCAGAGACTGACAACAACACTTCAGAGGATGCTAGGGGCTCTCCCAGAGACTAACAACAACACTTCAGAGGATGCTAAGGGCTCACCCAGAGACTGACAGCGACACACTTCAGAGGATGCTAAGGGCTTACCCAGAGACTGACAGTGACACTTCAGAGGATGCTAGGGGCTCACCCAGAGACTGACAGCGACACACTTCAGTTGGTGCTAAGGGCTCACCCAGAGACTGACAGTGACACTTCAGAGGATGCTAGGGGCTCACCCAGAGACTGACAGCGACACACTTCAGAGGATGCTAAGGGTTCTCCCAGAGACTGACAGTGACACTTCAGAGGATGCTAGGGGCGCTCCCAGAGACTGACAACAACACTTCAGAGGATGCTAGGGGCTCACCCAGAGACTGACAACGACACTTCAGAGGATGCTAAGGACTCTCCCAGAGACTGACAGTGACACTTCAGAGGATGCTATGGGCTCTCCCAGAGACTGACGACAACACTTCAGAGGATGCTAAGGGGCTCACCCAGAGACTGACAGCGACACACTTCAGAGGATGCTAAGGGCTCACCCAGAGACTGACAGTGACACTTCAGAGGATGCTAGGGGCTCTCCCAGAAACTAACAACAACACTTCAGAGGATGCTACGGGCTCTCCCAGAGACTGACACCAACCCTTCAGAGGATGCTAAGGGCTCACCCAGAGACTGACAACAACACTTCGGAGGATGCCAAGGGCTCACCAAGAGACTGAGAACAACACACTTCAGAGGATGCTAAGGGCTCACCCAGAGACTGACAACAACACTTCAGAGGATGCTAAGGGCTCACCCAGATACTGATAACAACACACTTCAGAGGATGCTAAGGGCTCACCCAGAGACTGACAACAACACTTCAGGGGATGCTGAGGGCTCACCCAGAGACTGACAGTGACACTTCAGAGGATGCTAGGGGCTCTCCCAGAGACTGACAACAACCCTTCAGAGGATGCTAGGGGCTCACCCAGAGACTGACAGCGACACACTTCAGAGGAGGCCGAGGGCTCACCCAGAGACTGAGAGCGACACACTTCAGAGGATGCTAATGGCTCACCCAGAGACTGACAACAACACACTTCAAAGGATGCTAAGGGCTCACCCAGAGACTGACAGCGACACACTTCAGGGGATGCTAAGGGCTCAAGCAGAGACTGACAGCGACACTTCAGAGGATGCTAGGGGCTCTTCCAGAGACTGACAACAACACTTCAGAGGATGCTAGGGGCTCTCCCAGAGACTGACAACAACACTTCAGAGGACTCTAAGGGCTCACCCAGAGACTGACAGCGACACACTTCAGAGGATGCTAAGGGCTCACCCAGAGACTGACAGTGACACTTCAGAGGATGCTAGGGGCTCACCCAGAGACTGACAGCGACACACTTCAGTGGATGCTAAGGGCTTACCCAGAGACTGACAGTGACACTTCAGAGGATGCTAGGGGCTCACCCAGAGACTGGCAGCGACACACTTCAGAGGATGCTAAGGGCTTACCCAGAGACCGACAGTGACACTTCAGAGGATGCTAGCGGCTCACCCAGAGACTGACAGCGACACACTTCAGAGGATGCTAAAGGTTCTCCCAGAGACTGACAGTGACACTTCAGAGGATGCTAGGGGCTCTCCCAGAGACTGACAACAACACTTCAGAGGATGCTAAGGGGCTCACCCAGAGACTGACAGCGACACACTTCAGAGGATGCTAAGGGCTCACCCAGAGACTGACAGTGACACTTCAGAGGATGCTAGGGGCTCTCCCAGAAACTGACAACAACACTTCAGAGGATGCTACGGGCTCTCCCAGAGACTGACAACAACCCTTCAGAGGATGCTAAGGGCTCACCCAGAGACTGAGAGCGACAAACTTCAGAGGATGCTAAAGGCTCACCCAGAGACTGACAACAACACACTTCAAAGGATGATAAGGGCTCACCCAGAGTCTGACAGCGACACACTTCAGGGGATGCTAAGGGATCACCCAGAGACTGACAACAACACTTCAGAGGATGCTAAGGGCTCACCCAGATACTGATAACAACACACTTCAGAGGATGCTAAAGGCTCACCCAGAGACTGACAACAACACTTGAGGGGATGCTAAGGGCTCACCCAGAGACTGACAGTGACACTTCAGAGGATGCTAGGGGCTCTCTCAGAGACTGACAACAACCCTTCAGAGGATGCTAGGGGCTCACCCAGAGACTGACAGCGACACACTTCAGAGGATGCCGAGGGCTCACCCAGAGACTGAGAGCGACAAACTTCAGAGGATGCTAAAGGCTCACCCAGAGACTGACAACAACACACTTCAAAGGATGATAAGGGCTCACCCAGAGTCTGACAGCGACACACTTCAGGGGATGCTAAGGGATCACCCAGAGACTGACAGATACACTTCAGAGGATGCTAGGGGCTCTCCCAGAGACTGATAACAACCCTTCAGAGGATGCTAAGGGGCTCACCCAGAGACTGACAGCGACACACTTCAGAGGATGCTAAGGGCTCACCCAGAGACTGACAGAGACACTTCAGAGGATGCTAGGGGCTCTCCCAGAAACTGACAACAACACTTCAGAGGATGCTACGGGCTCTCCCAGAGACTGACAACAACCCTTCAGAGGATGCTAAGGGCTCACCCAGAGACTGAGAGCGACAAACTTCAGAGGATGCTAAAGGCTCACCCAGAGACTGACAACAACACTTCGGAGGATGCCAAGGGCTCACCAAGAGACTGACAACAACACACTTCAGAGGATGCTAAGGGCTCGCCCAGAGACTGACAACAACACTTCAGAGGATGCTAAGGGCTCACCCAGATACTGATAACAACACACTTCAGAGGATGCTAAGGGCTCACCCAGAGACTGACAACAACACTTCAGGGGATGCTAAGGGCTCACCCAGAGACTGACAGTGACACTTCAGAGGATGCTAGGGGCTCTCCCAGAGACTGACAACAACACTTCAGAGGATGCTAGGGGCTCTCCCAGAGACTAACAACAACACTTCAGAGGATGCTAAGGGCTCACCCAGAGACTGACAGCGACACACTTCAGAGGATGCTAAGGGCTTACCCAGAGACTGACAGTGACACTTCAGAGGATGCTAGGGGCTCACCCAGAGACTGACAGCGACACACTTCAGTTGGTGCTAAGGGCTCACCCAGAGACTGACAGTGACACTTCAGAGGATGCTAGGGGCTCACCCAGCGACTGACAGCGACACACTTCAGAGGATGCTAAGGGCTCTCCCAGAGACTGACAGTGACACTTCAGAGGATGCTAGGGGCTCTCCCAGAGACTGACAACAACACTTCAGAGGATGCTAGGGGCTCGCCCAGAGACTGACAGCGACACTTCAGAGGATGCTAGGGGCTCACCCAGAGACTGAAAACGACACATCAGAGGATGCTAGGGGCTCCCCAGAGACTGACAGCGACACTTCAGAGGATGCTAGGGGCTCACCCAGAGACTGACAACAACACTTTAGAGGATGCTAAGGGCTCTCCCAGAGACTGACAACGACACACTTCAGAAGATGCTAAAGGTTCACCCAGAGTCTGACAGCGACACACTTCAGAAGATGCTAAGGGCTCACCCAGAGTCAGACGACGACACACTTCAAAGTATGCTAGGGGCTCTCCCAGAGACGGACAACAACCCTTCAGAGGATGCTAAGGTCTCACCCAGAGACTGACAGTGACACTTCAGGGGATGTTAAGGGCTCACCCAGAGACTGACAGTGACACTTCAGAGGATGCTAGGGGCTCTCCCAGAGACTGACAACAACACTTCAGAGGATGCTAGGGGCTCTCCCAGAGACTGACAACAACACTTCAGAGGACGCTAAGGGCTCACCAAGAGACTGACAGCGACACACTTCAGAGGATGCTAAGGGCTCACCCAGAGACTGACAGTGACACTTCAGAGGATGCTAGGGGCTCACCCAGAGACTGACAGCGACACACTTCAGTGGATGCTAAGGGCTTACCCAGAGACTGACAGTGACACTTCAGAGGATGCTAGGGGCTCACCCAGAGACTGACAGCGACACACTTCAGAGGATGCTAAGGGCTCTCCCAGAGACTGACAGTGACACTTCAGAGGATGCTAGGGGCTCTTCCAGAGACTGACAACAACACTTCAGAGGATGCTAAGGGGCTCACCCAGAGACTGACAGCGACACACTTCAGAGGATGCTAAGGGCTCACCCAGAGACTGACAGTGACACTTCAGAGGATGCTAGGGGCTCTCCCAGAGACTGACAACAACACTTCAGAGGATGCTAAGGGCTCACCCAGAGACTGACAGTGACACTTCAGAGGATGCTAGGGGCTCACCCAGAGACTGACAGCGACACACTTCAGTGGATGCTAAGGGCTCACCCAGAGACTGACAGTGACTCTTCAGAGGATGCTAGGGGCTCACCCAGAGACTGACACCGACACACTTCAGAGGATGCTAAGGGCTCTCCCAGAGACTGACAGTGACACTTCAGAGTATGCTAGGGGCTCTCCCACAGACTGACAACAACACTTCAGAGGATGCTTCTGGCTCACCCAGAGACTGACAGCGACACTTCAGAGGATGCTAGGGGCTCACCCAGAGACTGACAACGACACATCAGAGGATGCTAGGGGCTCACCCAGAGACTGACAGTGACACTTCAGAGGATGCTAGGGGCTCTCCCAGAAACTGACAACAACACTTCAGAGGATGCTACGGGCTCTCCCAGAGACTAACAACAACACTTCAGAGGATGCTAAGGGCTCACCCAGAGACTGACAGTGACACTTCAGAGGATGCTAGGGGCTCACCCAGAGACTGACAGCGACACACTTCAGTGGATGCTAAGGGCTCACCCAGAGACTGACAGTGACTCTTCAGA
This sequence comes from Triturus cristatus, assembly GCF_964204655.1. Classification (NCBI taxonomy): domain Eukaryota; kingdom Metazoa; phylum Chordata; class Amphibia; order Caudata; family Salamandridae; genus Triturus; species Triturus cristatus. The sequence goes on along the minus strand of NW_028188294.1, from coordinate 12,588 downwards.
GGATGCTAGGGGCTCACCCAGAGACTGACAGCGACACACTTCAGAGGATGCTAAGGGCTCTCCCAGAGACTGACAGTGACACTTCAGAGTATGCTAGGGGCTCTCCCACAGACTGACAAAAACACTTCAGAGGATGCTTCGGGCTCACCCAGAGACTGACAGCGACACTTCAGAGGATGCTAGGGGCTCACCCAGAGACTGACAATGACACATCAGAGGATGCTAGGGGCTCACCCAGAGACTGACAGCGACACTTCAGAGGATGCTAGGGTCTCACCCAGAGACTGACAACAACCATTCAGAGGATGCTAAGGGCTCTTCCAGAGACTGACAACGACACACTTCAGAAGATGCTAAGGGTTCACCCAGAGTCTGACAGCGACACACTTCAGAAGATGCTAAGGGCTCACCCAGAGTCTGACGGTGACACACTTCAGAGGAGGATAGGGGCTCTCCCAGAGACTGACAACAACCCTTCAGAGGATGCTAAGGTCTCACCCAGAGACTGACAGCGACACTTCAGGGGATGTTAAGGGCTCACCCAAAGACTGACAGCGGCACTTCAGAGGATGCTAGGGGATCTCATAGAGACTGACAACAACACTACAGAGGATGCTAAGGGCTCACCCAGAGACTGACAACAACACACTTCAGAGGATGCTAAGGGCTCACCCAGAGACTGACAGCGACACACTTCAGAGGATGTTAAAGGCTCACCCAGAGACTGACAGCGACACACTTCAGGGGATGCTAAGGTCTCACCCAGAGACTGACAGCGACACACTTCGGAGGATGCTAGGGGCTCTCCCAGAGACTGACAACAACCCTTCAGAGGATGCTAAGGGCTCACCCAGAGACTGACAGCGACACTTCAGAGGATGCTAGTGGCTCACCCAGAGACTGACAACAACACACTTCAGAGGATGCTAAGGGCTCACCGAGAGGCTGACAGCGACACACTTCAGGGGATGCTAAGGGCTCACCCAGAGACTGACAGCGACACTTCAGAGGATGCTAGGGGCTCTCCCAGAGACTGACAACAACCCTTCAGAGGATGGTAGGGGCTCACCCAGAGACTGACAACAACACTTCAGAGGATGCCAAGGGCTCACCCAGAGACTGACAACAACCCACTTCAGAGGATGCTAAGAGCTCACCCAGACACTGACAACAACACTTCAGAGGATGCTAAGGGCTCACCCAGAGACTGACAGTGACACTTCAGAGGATGCTAGGGGCTCTCCCAGAGACTGACAACAACACTTCAGAGGATGCTAAGGGCTCACCCAGAGACTGACAACAACACACTTGAGAGGATGCCAAGGGCTCACCCAGAGACTGACTGTGACACACTTCAGGGTATGCTAAGGGCTCACCCAGAGACTGAGAGCAACACTTCAGAGGATGCTTGGGGCTCACGCAGGGACTGACAACAACCCTTCAGAGGATGCTAAGGGCTCTCCGAGAGACTGACAACGACACTCTTCAGAAGATGCTATGGGTTCACCCAGAGTCTGAGAGCGACACACTTAAGAAGATGCTAAGGGCTCACCCAGAGACTGACAGTGACACTTCAGAGGATGCTAGGGGCTCTCCCAGAGACTGACAACAATCCTTCAGAGGATGCTAGGGGCTCACCCAGAGACTGACAGCGACACACTTCAGAGGATGCCAAGGGCTCACCCAGAGACTGAGAGCGACACACTTCAGAGGATGCTAAAGGCACTCCCAGAGACTGACAACAACACACTTCAAAGGATGCTAAGGGCTCACCCAGAGACTGACAGCGACACACTTCAGGGTATGCTAAGGGCTCACCCAGAGACTGACAGAGACACTTCAGAGGATGCTAGGGGCTCTCCCAGAGACTGATAACAACCCTTCAGAGGATGCTAAGGAGCTCACCCAGAGACTAACAACAACACTTCGGAGGATGCTAAGGGCTCACTCAGAGACTGACAGCGACACACTTCAGAGGATGCTAAGGGCTCACCCAGAGACTGACAGTGACACTTCAGAGGATGCTAGGGGCTCACCCAGAGACTGACTGCGACACACTTCAGTTGGTGCTAAGGGCTCACTCAGAGACTGACAGTGACACTTCAGAGGATGCTAGGGGCTCACCCAGCGACTGACAGCGACACACTTCAGAGGATGCTAAGGGCTCTCCCAGAGACTGACAGTGACACTTCAGAGAAGGCTAGGGGCTCTCCCAGAGACTGACAACAACACTTCAGAGGATGCTAGGTGCTCGCCCAGAGACTGACAGCGACACTTCAGAGGATGCTAGGGGCTCACCCAGAGACTGACAACAACCCTTTAGAAGATGCTAATGGCTCTCCCAGAGACTGACAACGACACACTTCAGAAGAGGCTAAGGGCTCACCCAGAGACTGACAGCGACACACTTCAGAGGATGTTAAGGGCTCACCCAGAGACAGACAGCGACACACTTCGGAGGATGCTAGGGGCTCTCCCAGAGACTGACAACAACCCTTCAGAGGATGCTAAGGGCTCACCCAGAGACTGACAGCGACACTTCAGAGGATGCTAGTGGCTCACCCAGAGACTGACAACAACACACTTCAGAGGATGCTAAGGGCTCACCCAGAGGCTGACAGCGACACACTTCAGGGGATGCTAAGGGCTCTCCCAGAGACTGACAACACCCCTTCAGAGGATGGTAGGGGCTCACCCAGAGACTGACAACAACACTTCAGAGGATGCCAAGGGCTCACCCAGAGACTGACAGCGACACTTCAGAGGATGCTAGGGGCTCTCCCAGAGACTGACAACAACCCTTCAGAGGATGCTAGGGGCTCTCCCAGAGACTGACAACAACCCTTCAGAGGATGGTAGGGGCTCACGCAGAGACTGACAACAACACTTCAGAGGATGCCAAGGGCTCACCCAGAGACTGACAACAACACACTTCAGAGGATGCTAAGGGCTCACCCAGAGACTGACAACAACACTTCAGAGGATGCTAAGGGCTCACCCAGAGACTGACAGTGACACTTCAGAGGATGCTAGGGGCTCTCCCAGAGACTGACAACAACACTTCAGAGGATGCTAGGGGCTCACCCAGAGACTGACAACAACACACTTCAGAGGATGCTAAGGGCTCACCCAGAGACTGACTGCGACACACTTCAGGGTATGCTAAGGGCTCACCCAGAGACTGACAGCGACACTTCAGAGGATGCTTGGGGCTCACGCAGAGACTGACAACAACCCTTCAGAGGATGCTAAGGGCTCTCCGAGAGACTGACAACGGCAGTCTTCAGAAGATGCTATGGGTTCACCCAGAGTCTGACAGCGACACACATAAGAAGATGCTAAGGGCTTACCCAGAGTCTGACGGCGACACACTTCAGAGGATGCTAGGGGCTCTCCCAGAGACTGACAACAACCCTTCAGAGGATGCTAGGGGCTCACCCAGAGACTGACAGCGGCACACTTCAGAGGATGCCAAGGGCTCACCCAGAGACTGAGAGCGACACACTTCAGAGGATGCTAAAGGCACTCCCAGAGACTGACAACAACACACTTCAAAGGATGCTAAGGGCTCACCCAGAGACTGACAGCGACACACTTCAGGGTATGCTAAGGGCTCATCCAGAGACTGACAGAGACACTTCAGAGGATGCTAGGGGCTCTCCCAGAGACTGATAACAACTCTTCAGAGGATGCTAAGGAGCTCACCCAGAGACTGACAGCGACACACTTCAGAGGATGCGAAGGGCTCACCCAGAGACTGACAGAGACACTTCAGAGGATGCTAGGGATCCCCCAGAGAGTGACAACAACACTTCAGAGGATGCTAGGGGCTCTCCCAGAGACTAACAACAACACTTCGGAGGATGCTAAGGGCTCACTCAGAGACTGACAGCGACACACTTCAGAGGATGCTAAGGGCTCACCCAGAGACTGACAGTGACACTTCAGAGGATGCTAGGGACTCACCCAGAGACTGACTGCGACACACTTCAGTTGGTGCTAAGGGCTCACTCAGAGACTGACAGTGACACTTCAGAGGATGCTAGGGGCTCACCCAGCGACTGACAGCGACACACTTCAGAGGATGCTAAGGGCTCTCCCAGAGACTGACAGTGACACTTCAGAGAAGGCTAGGGGCTCTCCCAGAGACTGACAACAACACTTCAGAGGATGCTAGGTGCTCGCCCAGAGACTGACAGCGACACTTCAGAGGATGCTAGGGGCTCAGCCAGAGACTGACAACAACCCTTTAGAAGATGCTAATGGCTCTCCCAGAGACTGACAACGACACACTTCAGAAGAGGCTAAGGGCTCACCCAGAGACTGACAGCGACACACTTCAGAGGATGTTAAGGGCTCACCCAGAGACAGACAGCGACACACTTCGGAGGATGCTAGGGGCTCTCCCAGAGACTGACAACAACCCTTCAGAGGATGCTAAGGGCTCACCCAGAGACTGACAGCGACACTTCAGAGGATGCTAGTGGCTCACCCAGAGACTGACAACAACACACTTCAGAGGATGCTAAGGGCTCACCCAGAGGCTGACAGCGACACACTTCAGGGGATGCTAAGGGCTCACCCAGAGACTGACAGCGCCACTTCAGAGGATGCTAGGGGCTCTCCCAGAGACTGACAACACCCCTTCAGAGGATGGTAGGGGCTCACCCAGAGACTGACAACAACACTTCAGAGGATGCCAAGTGCTCACCCAGAGACTGACAGCGACACTTCAGAGGATGCTAGGGGCTCTCCCAGAGACTGACAACAACCCTTCAGAGGATGCTAGGGGCTCTCCCAGAGACTGACAACAACCCTTCAGAGGATGGTAGGGGCTCACGCAGAGACTGACAACAACACTTCAGAGGATGCCAAGGGCTCACCCAGAGACTGACAACAACACACTTCAGAGGATGCTAAGGGCTCACCCAGAGACTGACAACAACACTTCAGAGGATGCTAAGGGCTCACCCAGAGACTGACAGTGACACTTCAGAGGATGCTAGGGGCTCTCCCAGAGACTGACAACAACACTTCAGAGGATGCTAGGGGCTCACCCAGAGACTGACAACAACACATTTCAGAGGATGCTAAGGGCTCACCCAGAGACTGACTGCGACACACTTCAGGGTATGCTAAGGGCTCACCCAGAGACTGACAGCGACACTTCAGAGGATGCTTGGGGCTCACGCAGAGACTGACAACAACCCTTCAGAGGATGCTAAGGGCTCTCCGAGAGACTGACAACGAAAGTCTTCAGAAGATGCTATGGGTTCACCCAGAGTCTGACAGCGACACACATAAGAAGATGCTAAGGGCTTACCCAGAGTCTGACGGCGACACACTTCAGAGGATGCTAGGGGCTCTCCCAGAGACTGACAACAACCCTTCAGAGGATGCTAGGGGCTCACCCAGAGACTGACAGCGGCACACTTCAGAGGATGCCAAGGGCTCACCCAGAGACTGAGAGCGACACACTTCAGAGGATGCTAAAGGCACTCCCAGAGACTGACAACAACACACTTCAAAGGATGCTAAGGGCTCACCCAGAGACTGACAGCGACACACTTCAGGGTATCTTAAGGGCTCACCCAGAGACTGACAGAGACACTTCAGAGGATGCTAGGGGCTCTCCCAGAGACTGATAACAACTCTTCAGAGGATGCTAAGGAGCTCACCCAGAGACTGACAGCGACACACTTCAGAGGATGCGAAGGGCTCACCCAGAGACTGACAGAGACACTTCAGAGGATGCTAGGGATCCCCCAGAGAGTGACAACAACACTTCAGAGGATGCTAGGGGCTCTCCCAGAGACTAACAACAACACTTCGGAGGATGCTAACTTTGCTAAGGGCTCACTCAGAGACTGACAGCGACACACTTCAGAGGATGCTAAGGGCTCACCCAGAGACTGACAGTGACACTTCAGAGGATGCTAGGGACTCACCCAGAGACTGACTGCGACACACTTCAGTTGGTGCTAAGGGCTCACTCAGAGACTGACAGTGACACTTCAGAGGATGCTAGGGGCTCACCCAGCGACTGACAGCGACACACTTCAGAGGATGCTAAGGGCTCTCCCAGAGACTGACAGTGACACTTCAGAGAAGGCTAGGGGCTCTCCCAGAGACTGACAACAACACTTCAGAGGATGCTAGGGGCTCGCCCAGAGACTGACAACAACCCTTTAAAGGATGCTAAGGGCTCTTCCAGAGACTGACAACGACACACTTCAGAAGATGCTAAGGGTTCACCCAGAGTCTGACAGCGACACACTTCAGAAGATGCTAAGGGCTCACCCAGAGTCAGACGACGACACACTTCAGAGTATGCTAGGGGCTCTCCCAGAGACTGACAACAACCCTTCAGAGGATGCTAAGGTCTAACCCAGAGACTGACAGTGACACTTCAGGGGATGTTAAGGGCTTACCCAGAGACTGACAGCGACACTTCAGAGGATGCTAGGGGCTCTCCCAGAGACTGACAACAACACTTCAGAGGATGCTAGGGGCTCTCCCACAGACTGACAACAACACTTCAGAGGACGCTAAGGGCTCACCCAGAGACTGACAGCGACACACTTCAGAGGATGCTAAGGGCTCACTCAGAGACTGACAGTGACACTTCAGAGGATGCTAGGGGCTCACCCAGAGACTGACAGCGACTCGCTTCAGTAGATGCTAAGGGCTTACCCAGAGACTGACAGTGACACTTCAGAGGATGCTAGGGGCTCACCCAGAGACTGACAACGACACACTTCAGAGGATGCTAAGGGTTCTCCCAGAGACTGACAGTGACAATTCAGAGGATGCTAGGGGCTCTCCCAGAGACTGACAACAACACTTCAGAGGATGCTACGGGCTCTCCCAGAGACTGACAACAACCCTTCAGAGGATGCTAAGGGCTCACCCAGAGACGGACAACAACACTTCGGAGGATGCCAAGGGCTCACCAAGAGACTGACAACAACACACTTCAGAGGATGCTAATGGCTCACCCAGAGACTGACAACAACACTTCAGAGGATGCTAAGGGCTCACCCAGATACTGATAACAACACACTTCAGAGGATGCTAAGGGCTCACCCAGAGACTGACAACGACACTTCAGAGGATGCTAAGGGCTCTCCCAGAGACTGATAGTGACACTTCAGAGGATGCTAGGGGCTCTCCCAGAGACTGACAACAACACTTCAGAGGATGCTAAGGGCTCACCCAGAGACTGACAGTGACACTTCAGAGGATGCTAGGGGCTCTCCCAGAAACTGACAACAACACTTCAGAGGATGCTACGGGCTCTCCCAGAGACTGACAACAACCCTTCAGAGGATGCTAAGGGCTCACCCAGAGACTGACAACAACACTTCGGAGGATGCCAAGGGCTCACCAAGAGACTGACAACAACACACTTCAGAGGATGCTAAGGGCTCACCCAGAGACTGACAACAACACTTCGGAGGATGCCAAGGGCTCACCAAGAGACTGACAACAACACACTTCAGAGGATGCTAATGGCTCACCCAGAGACTGACAACAACACTTCAGAGGATGCTAAGGGCTCACCCAGATACTGATAACAACACACTTCAGAGGATGCTAAGGGCTCACCCAGAGACTGACAACGACACTTCAGAGGATGCTAAGGGCTCTCCCAGAGACTGATAGTGACACTTCAGAGGATGCTAGGGGCTCTCCCAGAGACTGACAACAACACTTCAGAGGATGCTAAGGGCTCACCCAGAGACTGACAGTGACACTTCAGAGGATGCTAGGGGCTCTCCCAGAAACTGACAACAACACTTCAGAGGATGCTACGGGCTCTCCCAGAGACTGACAACAACCCTTCAGAGGATGCTAAGGGCTCACCCAGAGACTGACAACAACACTTCGGAGGATGCCAAGGGCTCACCAAGAGACTGACAACAACACACTTCAGAGGATGCTAAGGGCTCACCCAGAGACTGACAACAACACTTCAGAGGATGCTAAGGGCTTACCCAGAGACTGACAGTGACACTTCAGAGGATGCTAGGGGCTCACCCAGAGACTGACAGCGACACACTTCAGAGGATGCTAAGGGCTCACCCAGAGACTGACAGTGACACTTCAGAGGATGCTAGCGGCTCACCCAGAGACTGACAGCGACACACTTCAGAGGATGCTAAGGGTTCTCCCAGAGACTGACAGTGTCACTTCAGAGGATGCTAGGGGCGCTCCCAGAGACTGACAACGACACTTCAGAGGATGCTAAGGGCTCTCCCAGAGACTGACAGTGACACTTCAGAGGATGCTAGGGGCTCTCCCAGAGACTGACGACAACACTTCAGAGGATGCTAAGGGGCTCACCCAGAGACTGACAGCGACACACTTCAGAGGATGCTAAGGGCTCACCCAGAGACTGACAGTGACACTTCAGAGGATGCTAGGGGCTCTCCCAGAAACTGACACCAACCCTTCAGAGGATGCTAAGGGCTCACCCAGAGACTGACAACAACACTTCGGAGGATGCCAAGGGCTCACCAAGAGACTGACAACAACACACTTCAGAGGATGCTAAGGGCTCACCCAGAGACTGACAACAACACTTCAGAGGATGCTAAGGGCTCACCCAGATACTGATAACAACACACTTCAGAGGATGCTAAGGGCTCACCCAGAGACTGACAACAACACTTCAGGGGATGCTAAGGGCTCACCCAGAGACTGACAGTGACACTTCAGAGGATGCTAGGGGCTCTCCCAGAGACTGACAACAACCCTTCAGAGGATGCTAGGTGCTCACCCAGAGACTGACAGCGACACACTTCAGAGGATGCCGAGGGCTCACCCAGAGACTGAGAGCGACACACTTCAGAGGATGCTAAAGGCTCACCCAGAGAATGACAACAACACACTTCAAAGGATGCTAAGGGCTCACCCAGAGACTGACAGCGACACACTTCAGGGGATGCTAAGGGCTCACCCAGAGACTGACAGTGACACTTCAGAGGATGCTAGGGGCTCTCCCAGAGACTGACAACAACACTTCAGAGGATGCTAGGGGCTCTCCCAGAGACTAACAACAACACTTCAGAGGATGCTAAGGGTTCTCCCAGAGACTGACAGTGACACTTCAGAGGATGCTAGGGGCGCTCCCAGAGACTGACAACAACACTTCAGAGGATGCTAGGGGCTCACCCAGAGACTGACAACGACACTTCAGGGGATGCTAAGGGCTCACCCAGAGACTGACAGTGACACTTCAGAGGATGCTAGGTGCTCTCCCAGAGACTGACAACAACCCTTCAGAGAATGCTAGGGGCTCACCCAGAGACTGACAGCGACACACTTCAGAGGATGCCGAGGGCTCACCCAGAGACTGAGAGCGACACACTTCAGAGGATGCTAAAGGCTCACCCAGAGACTGACAACAACACACTTCAAAGAATGCTAAGGGCTCACCCAGAGACTGACAGCGACACACTTCAGGAGATGCTAAGGGATCACCCAGAGACTGACAGAGACACTTCAGAGGATGCTAGGGGCTCTCCCAGAGACTGACAACAACACTTCAGAGGATGCTAGGGGCTCACCCAGAGACTGACAGCGACACACTTCAGAGGATGCTAAGGGCTCACCCAGAGACTGACAGAGACACTTCAGAGGATGCTAGGGGCTCTCCCAGAGACTGACAACAACACTTCAGAGGATGCTTGGGGCTCTCCCAGAGACTAACAACAACACTTCAGAGGATGCTAAGGGCTCACCCAGAGACTGACAGCGACACACTTCAGAGGATGCTAAGGGCTCACCCAGAGACTGACAGTGACACTTCAGAGGATGCTAGGGGCTCTCCCAGAGACTGACAACAACACTTCAGAGGATGCTAGGGGCTCACCCAGAGACTGACAGCGACACACTTCAGAGGATGCTATGGGCTCTCCCAGAGACTGACAGTGACACTTCAGAGGATGCTAGGGGCTCTCCCAGAGACTGACAACAACACTTCAGAGGATGCTAGTGGCTCGCCCAGAGACTGACAGCGACACTTCAGAGGATGCTAGGGGCTCACCCAGAGACTGAAAACGACACATCAGAGGATGCTAGGGGCTCCTCAGAGACTGACAGCGACACTTCAGAGGATGCTAGGGGCTCACCCAGAGACTGACAACAACCCTTTAGAGGATGCTAAGGGCTCTTCCAGAGACTGACAACGACACACTTCAGAAGATGCTAAGGGTTCACCCAGAGTCTGACAGCGACACACTTCAGAAGATGCTAAGGGCTCACCCAGAGTCAGACGACGACACACTTCAGAGTATGCTAGGGGCTCTCCCAGAGACTGACAACAACCCTTCAGAGGATGCTAAGGTCTAACCCAGAGACTGACAGTGACGCTTCAGGGGATGTTAAGGGCTTACCCAGAGACTGACAGCGACACTTCAGAGGATGCTAGGGGCTCTCCCAGAGACTGACAACAACACTTCAGAGGATGCTAGGGGCTCTCCCACAGACTGACAACACTTCAGAGGACGCTAAGGGCTCACCCAGAGACTGACAGCGACACACTTCAGAGGATGCTAAGGGCTCACTCAGAGACTGACAGTGACACTTCAGAGGATGCTAGGGGCTCACCCAGAGACTGACAGCGACACGCTTCAGTAGATGCTAAGGGCTTACCCAGAGACTGACAGTGACACTTCAGAGGATGCTAGGGGCTCACCCAGAGACTGACAACGACACTTCAGAGGATGCTAAGGGCTCTCCCAGAGACTGACAGTGACACTTCAGAGGATGCTAGGGGCTCTCCCAGAGACTGACGACAACACTTCAGAGGATGCTAAGGGGCTCACCCAGAGACTGACAGCGACACACTTCAGAGGATGCTACGGGCTCTCCCAGAGACTGACAACAACCCTTCAGAGGATGCTAAGGGCTCACCCAGAGACTGACAACAACACTTCAGAGGATGCCAAGGGCTCACCAAGAGACTGACAACAACACACTTCAGAGGATGCTAATGGCTCACCCAGAGACTGACAACAACACTTCAGAGGATGCTAAGGGCTCACCCAGATACTGATAAAAACACACTTCAGAGGATGCTAAGGGCTCACCCAGAGACTGAATACAACACTTCAGGGGATGCTAAGGGCTCACCCAGAGACTGACAGTGACACTTCAGAGGATGCTAGGGGCTCTCCCAGAGACTGACAACAACCCTTCAGAGGATGCTAGGTGCTCACCCAGAGACTGACAGCGACACACTTCAGAGGATGCCGAGGGCTCACCCAGAGACTGAGAGCGACACACTTCAGAGGATGCTAAAGGCTCACCCAGAGACTGACAACAACACACTTCAAAGGATGCTAAGGGCTCACCCAGAGACTGACAGCGACACACTTCAGGGGATGCTAAGGGCTCAAGCAGAGACTGACAGCGACACTTCAGAGGATGCTAGGGGCTCTCCCAGAGACTGACAACAACACTTCAGAGGACGCTAAGGGCTCACCCAGAGACTGACAGCGACACACTTCAGAGGATGCTAAAGGCTCACCCAGAGACTGACAGTGACACTTCAGAGGATGCTAGGGGCTCACCCAGAGACTGACAGCGACACACTTCAGTGAATGCTAAGGGCTTACCCAGAGACTGACAGTGACACTTCAGAGGATGCTAGGGGCTCACCCAGAGACTGACAGCGACACACTTCAGAGGATGCTAACGGCTTACCCAGAGACTGATAGTGACACTTCAGAGGATGCCAGCGGCTCACCCAGAGACTGACAGCGACACACTTCAGAGGATGCTAAGCGTTCTCCCAGAGACTGACAGTGACACTTCAGAGGATGCTAGGGGGGCTCCCCGAGACTGACAACAACACTTCAGAGGATGCTAGGGGCTCACCCAGAGACTGACAACGACACTTCAGAGGATGCTAAGGGCTCTCCCAGAGACTGACAGTCACACTTCAGAGGATGCTAGGGGCTCTCCCAGAGACTGACAACAACACTTCAGAGGATGCTAAGGGGCTCACCCAGAGACTGACAGCGACACACTTCAGAGGATGCTAAGGGCTCACCCAGAGACTGACAGTGACACTTCAGAGGATGCTAGGGGCTCTCCCAGAAACTGACAACAACACTTCAGAGGATGCTACGGGCTCTCCCAGAGACTGACAACAACCCTTCAGAGGATGCTAAGGGCTCACCCAGAGACTGACAACAACACTTCGGAGGATGCCAAGGGCTCACCAAGAGACTGACAACAACACACTTCAGAGGATGCTAAGGGATCACCCAGAGACTGACAACAACACTTCAGAGGATGCTAAGGGCTCACCCAGATACTGATAACAACACACTTCAGAGGATGCTAAGGGCTCACCCAGAGACTGACAACAACACTTCAGGGGATGCTAAGGGCTCACCCAGAGACTGACAGTGACACTTCAGAGGATGCTAGGGGCTCTTCCAGAGACTGACAACAACCCTTTAGAGGATGCTAGGGGCTCACCCAGAGACTGACAGCGACACACTTCAGAGGATGCCGAGGGCTCACCCAGAGACTGAGAGCGACACACTTCAGAGGATGCTAAAGGCTCACCCA
>NW_028188293.1:0-3000 GCF_964204655.1 Triturus cristatus | reverse complement strand
ACTCCCTCTATCAATACACACTACTCTACTACACACCTATCTACTACACACTCTACTACACATCTACTATTGCTCTACTGCCTCACCATACTACTCACTCTCTACTACACACTCTTGACTACACTCTCTACTACACTCTATGCTACACTACTACTTTCTACTACTCACTCTCTACTACTCACTTGCTACTACTCACTCTATATTTCACACTCTCTACTACACACTCTCTACTACACACTCTACTACACACTACTACTCTCTACTGCTCACTCTCTACTACACACCCTCTACTACACACTCTCGACTACTCACTCTCTACTATACACTCTACTACACTATTACTCTCTACTACTCACTCTCTACTACTCACTCTCTACTACTCACTCTACTACTCTCACTACACACTCTCTACTACACACTCACTACTCTCTACTACACTCCTCTACTATTATCTACTACTCACTCTATATTACACACTCTGTACTACTCACTCTCTACTACTCACTCTACTGCTCTCTACTACACACTCTCTACTACACACTCTCTACTAACACACTCTCTACTTCTCACTCTCTACTACACAACTACTCTCTACTACACAACTACTCTCTAATATACAACTACTCTCTACCACTCACTGTCTACTACTCACTCTCGCCTAGTCTACTATTCACTCTCTACTACTCACTCTCTACTACTCACTCTACTACTCTCTACTACACACTCACTACTACACACTTACTACTCTCTACTATACACTCTCTACTACTCTCTACTACACACTCTCTACTATTCTCTACTACTAACTCTATACTACACACTCTCTACTACACACTCTCTACTACACACTCACTACTCTCTACTACACACTCTCTACTATTCTCTACTAATCATTCTATTTTACACACAATACCACACACTCTCTACTACACACTCTCTACTACACGACTCCTCTCTATAACTCACTCTCTACTACTCACTCTCTACTACTCACTATCTACTACTCTACTATTCACTCTCTACCACTCACTCTCTACTACTCACTCTACTACTGTCTACTACACACTCTCTACTACACACTCACTACTCTCTACTACACTCCCTCTACTATTATCTACTACTCACTCTATATTACACACTCTCTACTACACACTCTCTACTACACACTCTACTACACACTACTACTCTCTACTGCTCACTCTCTACTACTCACTCTCTACTACACACTCTTGACTACACTCTCTACTACACACTATGCTACACTACTACTTTCTACTACTCACTCTCTACTACTCACTTGCTACTACTCACTCTATATTTCACACTCTCTACTACACACTCTCTACTACACACTCTACTACACACTACTACTCTCTACTGCTCACTCTCTACTACACACCCTCTACTACACACTCTCGACTACTCACTCTCTACTATACACTCTACTACACTATTACTCTCTACTACTCACTCTCTACTACTCACTCTCTACTACTCACTCTACTACTCTCTACTACACACTCTCTACTACACACTCACTACTCTCTACTACACTCCCTCTACTATTATCTACTACTCACTCTATATTACACACTCTCTACTACACACTCTCTACTACACACTCGACTACACACTACTACTCTCTACTGCTCACTCTCTACTACTCACTCACTACTACACACTCACTACTCTACTATTCTCCACTACTCACTCTATATTACACACTCTCTACTACACACTCTACTACACACTCTCCTACACACTACTACTCTCTACTGCACACTCTCTACTACTCACTCTATATTACACACTCTCTACTACTCACTCTCTACTACACACTCTCTACTACACTACTACTCTCTACTACTCTCTACTACTCACTCTCTACTAATCACTCTACTATTCACTCTCTACTAATCACTCTACTACTGTCTATTGCTCACTCTCTACTACTCACTCTCTACTACTCGCTCTATATCACACACTCTCTACTACACACTCTCTACTACACACTCTACTACACACTCTACTACACTACAACTCTCTACTACTCACTCTCTACTACTCACTCTCTACTACTCACTCTACTACTCTACTATTCTCCCTCTACTACTCACTCTACTACTCTCTACTACACACTCTCTACTACACACTCACTACTACACACTCACTACTCTCTACTATTCTCTACTTCTCACTCTATATTACACACTCTCTACTACACACTCTCTAATACACACTCTACTACACACTCCGACTCTCAACTGCTCACTCTCTACTACTCACTCTATATTACACACTCTATATTACACACTCTCTACTACACACTCTACTACACTACTCACTCTACTACACCACTCACTCTCTACTACTCACTCTCTACTACTCACTCTCTACTACTCACTCTCTACTACTCACTCTACTACTCTCTACTACTCTCTACTACACACTCTACTACACACTCTCTACTACACATTCACTACTCTCTACTATACACTCTACTAGTATCTAGTACACACTCTATATTACACCTGCTCTACTACACACTCTCTACTACACACTCTCTACTACACATTCACTACTCTCTACAACACACTCTCTAATATTCTCTACTACTCACTCTATATTACACACTCTCTACTACACACTCTCTACTGCGCACTCTCTACTACTCACTCTCTACTACTCAATCTCTACTACTCTACTATTCACTCTACTACTCACTCTCTACTACTCACTCTCTACTACTCACTCTACTACTCTCTACTACATACTCTCTACAACACACTCTCTACTACACACTTAATACTCTCTACTACACTACCTCTACTATTATCTACTACTCACTCTATATTACACACTCTCTACTATACACTCTCTACTACACACTCTCTACTAAACACTCTCTTCTACTCACTCTCTTCTACACACTATCTACTACACACTATCTACTACACACTCTCTACTACACACTCTCTACTACACACTCACTACTCTTTA
>NW_028188292.1:0-98000 GCF_964204655.1 Triturus cristatus | reverse complement strand
CAGTTTGACCCTGTGCCTCATGGGAGCAGTCCAGCCCCAACTGCCAAGCCATGTCTTCCCTGGACCGGAAATGAGGTTCCTAGGACCGGTTTCTGGCATTTCAGCCGTCTTCAGCCAGGCTTGCTTGAAACCAGTGGCAAAGTGAGCAAGGGACTCACGTCTGAGCATACCCTGCCAACTTATGGCGAACAAAGCAAAAACCAAAGGAAATGATGGACGGAGTGTTGAACATTGCAAGCACTCACCCCCAGTCAACTGATCTTGGTTTAATCCATCACCGTTCTTTAGCCCACTCAGCCACCCCAGTTCAGACATGGCCATATGCAAATCAGTCTGACCCTGTGCCTCATGGGAACAGTCCAGCCCGAACTGCCAAGCCATGTCTTCCCTGGACCGGAAACAAGCTTCCTAGGACCGGTTTCTGGCATTTCAGCCGTCTTCAGCCCGGCTTGCTTGAATCCAGTGGCAAAGTGAGCAAGGGACTCACGTCTGAGCATACCCTGCCAATTTATGGCGAACAAAGCAAAACCAAAGGAAATGATGGACGGAGTATTGAACATTGCAAGCACTCACCCCCAGTCAACTGATCTGGGTTTAATCCATCACTGTTCTTTAGCCCACTCAGCCACCCCAGTTCACACATGGCCATATGCAAATCAGTCTGACACTGTGCCTCATGGGAACAGTCCAGCCCGAACTGCCAAGCCATGTTTTGCCTGGACCGGAAACAAGCTTCCTAGGACCGGTTTCTGGCATTTCAGCAGTCTTCAGCCAGGCTTGCTTGAATCCAGTGGCAAAGTGAGCAAGGGACTCACGTCTGAGCATACCCTGCCAACTCATGGCGAACAAAGCAAAAACCAAAGGAAATGATGGAGGGAGTGTTGAACATTGCAAGCACTCACCCCCAGTCAACTGATCTGGGTTTAATTCATCACCGTACTTTAGCCCACTCAGCCACCCCAGTTCAGACATGGCCATATGCAAATCTGTCTGACCCTGTGCCTCATGGGAACAGTCCAGCCCGAACAGCCAAGCCATGTCTTCACTGGACCGGAAACAAGCTTCCTAGGACCGGTTTCTGGCAGTTCAGCCATCTTCAGCCAGGCTTGCTTGAATCCAGTGGCAAAGTGAGCAAGGGACTCACGTCTGAGCATACCCTGCCAACTTATGGCGAAAAAAGCAAAAACCAAAGGAAATGATGGACGGAGTGTTGAACATTGCAAGCACTCACCCCCAGTCAACTGATCTGGGTTTAATCCATCACCGTTCTTTAGCCCACTCAGCCACCCCAGTTCAGACATGGCCATATGCAAATCAGTCTGACCCTGTGCCTCATGGGACCAGTCCAGCCCGAACTGCCAAGCCATGTCTTCCCTGGACCGGAAACAAGCTTCCTAGGACCGGTTTCTGGCATTTCAGCCATCTTCAGCCAGGCTTCCTTGAATCCAGTGGCAAAGTGAGCAAGGGACTCACGTCTGAGCATACCCTGCCAACTTATGGCGAACAAAGCAAAAACCAAAGGAAATGATGGACGGAGTGTTGAACATTGCAAGCACTCATCCCCAGTCAACTGATCTGGGTTTAATCCATCACCGTTCTTTAGCCCACTCAGCCACCCCAGTTCTGACATGGCCATATGCAAATCAGTCTGACCCTGTGCCTCATGGGAACAGTCCAGCCTGAACTGCCAAGCCATGTCTTTCCTGGACCGGAAACAAGCTTCCTAGGACCGGTTTCTGGCATTTCAGCCGTCTTCAGCCAGGCTTGCTTGAATCCAGTGGCAAAGAGAGCAAGGGACTCATGTCTGAGCATACCCTGCCAACTTATGGCGAACAAAGCAAAAACCAAAGGAAATGATGGACGGAGTGTTGAACATTGCAAGCGCTCACCCCCAGTCAACTGATCTGGGTTTAATCCATCACCGTTCTTTAGCCCACTCAGCCACCCCAGTTCAGACATGGCCATATGCAAATCAGTCTGACCCTGTGCCTCATGGGAACAGTCCAGCCCGAACTGCCAAGCCATGTCTTCCCTGGACCGGAAACAAGCTTCCTAGGACCGGTTTCTGGCATTTCAGCCGTCTTCAGCCCAGCTTGCTTGAATCCAGTGGCAAAGTGAGCAAGGGACTCACGTCTGAGCATACCCTGCCAATTTATGGCGAACAAAGCAAAACCAAAGGAAATTATGGACGGAGTATTGAACATTGCAAGCACTCACCCCCAGTCAACTGATCTGGGTTTAATCCATCACTGTTCTTTAGCCCACTCAGACACCCCAGTTCACACATGGCCATATGCAAATCAGTCTGACACTGTGCCTCATGGGAACAGTCCAGCCCGAACTGCC
Organism: Triturus cristatus; assembly: GCF_964204655.1. Lineage (NCBI taxonomy): Eukaryota > Metazoa > Chordata > Amphibia > Caudata > Salamandridae > Triturus > Triturus cristatus. Next base: position 95,654 of record NW_028188292.1, on the reverse strand, counting down.
AAGCCATGTCTTGCCTGGACCGGAAACAAGCTTCCTAGGACCGGTTTCTGGCATTTCAGCAGTCTTCAGCCAGGCTTGTTTGAATCCAGTGGCAAAGTGAGCAAGGGACTCACGTCTGAGCATACCCTGCCAACTCATGGCGAACAAAGCAAAAACCAAAGGAAATGATGGACGGAGTGTTGAACATTGCAAGCACTCACCCCCAGTCAACTGATCTGGGTTTAATCCATCACCGTTCTTTAGCCCACTCAGCCACCCCAGTTCAGACATGGCCATATGCAAATCTGTCTGACCCTGTGCCTCATGGGAACAGTCCAGCCCGAACAGCCAAGCCATGTCTTCACTGGACCGGAAACAAGCTTCCTAGGACCGGTTTCTGGCATTTCAGCCATCGTCAGCCAGGCTTGCTTGAATCCAGTGGCAAAGTGAGCAAGGGACTCACGTCTGAGCATACCCTGCCAACTTATGGCGAACAAAGCAAAAACCAAAGAAAATGATGGACGGAGTGTTGAACATTGCAAGCACTCACCCCAGTCAACTGATCTGGGTTTAATCCATCACCGTTCTTTAGCCCACTCAGCCACCCCAGTTCAGACATGGCCATATGCAAATCAGTCTGACCATGTGCCTCATGGGAACAGTCCAGCCCGAACTGCCAAGCCATTTCTTCCCTGGACCGGAAACAAGCTTCCTAGGACCAGTTTCTGGCATTTCAGCCGTCTTCAGCCAGGCTTGCTTGAATCCAGTGGCAAAGTGAGCAAGGGACTCACGTCTGAGCATACCCTGCCAACTTATGGCGAACAAAGCAAAAACCAAAGGAAAAGATGGACGGAGTGTTGAACATTGCAAGCACTCACCCCCAGTCAACTGATCTGGGTTTAATCCATCACCGTTCTTTAGCCCACTCAGCCACCCCAGTTCAGACATGGCCATATGCAAATCAGTCTGACCCTGTGCCTCATGGGAACAGTCCAGCCTGAACTGCCAAGCCATGTCTTCCCTGGACCGGAAACAAGCTTCCTAGGACCGGTTTCTGGCATTTCAGCCGTCTTCAGCCAGGCTTGCTTGAATCCAGTGGCAAAGTGAGCAAGGGACTCACGTCTGAGCATACCCTGCCAACTTATGGCGAACAAAGCAAAAACCAAAGGAAATGATGGACGGAGTGTTGAACATTGCACGCACTCACCCCCAGTCAATTGATCTGGGTTTAATCCATCACCGTTCTTTAGCCCACTCAGCCACCCCAGTTCTGACATGGCCATATGCAAATCAGTCTGACCCTGTGCCTCATGGGACCAGTCCAGCCCGAACTGCCAAGCCATGTCTTCCCTGGACCGGAAACAAGCTTCCTAGGACCGGTTTCTGGCATTTCAGCCGTCTTCAGCCAGGCTTGCTTGAATCCAGTGGCAAAGTGAGCAAGGGACTCACGTCTGAGCATACCCTGCCAACTTATGGCGAACAAAGCAAAAACCAAAGGAAATGATGGACGGAGTGTTGAACATTGCAAGCACTCACCCCCAGTCAACTGATCTGGGTTTAATCCATCACCGTTCTTTAGCCCACTCAGCCACCCCAGTTCAGACATGGCCATATGCAAATCAGTCTGACCCTGTGCCTCATGGGAACAGTCCAGCCTGAACTGCCAAGCCATGTCTTTCCTGGACCGGAAACAAGCTTCCTAGGACCGGTTTCTGGCATTTCAGCAGTCTTCAGCCAGGCTTGCTTGAATCCAGTGTCAAAGTGAGCAAGGGACTCACGTCTGAGCATACCCTGCCAATTTATGGCGAACAAAGCAAAACCAAAGGAAATGATGGACGGAGTATTGAACATTGCAAGCACTCACCCCCAGTCAACTGATCTGGGTTTAATCCATCACTGTTCTTTAGCCCACTCAGCCACCCCAGTTCACACATGGCCATATGCAAATCAGTCTGACACTGTGCCTCATGGGAACAGTCCAGCCCGAACTGCCAAGCCATGTTTTGCCTGGACCGGAAACAAGCTTCCTAGGACCGGTTTCTGGCATTTCAGCAGTCTTCAGCCAGGCTTGCTTGAATCCAGTGGCAAAGTGAGCAAGGGACTCACGTCTGAGCATACCCTGCCAACTCATGGCGAACAAAGCAAAAACCAAAGGAAATGATGGAGGGAGTGTTGAACATTGCAAGCACTCACCCCCAGTCAACTGATCTGGGTTTAATTCATCACCGTACTTTAGCCCACTCAGCCACCCCAGTTCAGACATGGCCATATGCAAATCTGTCTGACCCTGTGCCTCATGGGAACAGTCCAGCCCGAACAGCCAAGCCATGTCTTCACTGGACCGGAAACAAGCTTCCTAGGACCGGTTTCTGGCAGTTCAGCCATCTTCAGCCAGGCTTGCTTGAATCCAGTGGCAAAGTGAGCAAGGGACTCACGTCTGAGCATACCCTGCCAACTTATGGCGAAAAAAGCAAAAACCAAAGGAAATGATGGACGGAGTGTTGAACATTGCAAGCACTCACCCCCAGTCAACTGATCTGGGTTTAATCCATCACCGTTCTTTAGCCCACTCAGCCACCCCAGTTCAGACATGGCCATATGCAAATCAGTCTGACCCTGTGCCTCATGGGACCAGTCCAGCCCGAACTGCCAAGCCATGTCTTCCCTGGACCGGAAACAAGCTTCCTAGGACCGGTTTCTGGCATTTCAGCCATCTTCAGCCAGGCTTCCTTGAATCCAGTGGCAAAGTGAGCAAGGGACTCACGTCTGAGCATACCCTGCCAACTTATGGCGAACAAAGCAAAAACCAAAGGAAATGATGGACGGAGTGTTGAACATTGCAAGCGCTCACCCCCAGTCAACTGATCTGGGTTTAATCCATCACCGTTCTTTAGCCCACTCAGCCACCCCAGTTCAGACATGGCCATATGCAAATCAGTCTGACCCTGTGCCTCATGGGAACAGTCCAGCCCGAACTGCCAAGCCATGTCTTCCCTGGACCGGAAACAAGCTTCCTAGGACCGGTTTCTGGCATTTCAGCCGTCTTCAGCCCAGCTTGCTTGAATCCAGTGGCAAAGTGAGCAAGGGACTCACGTCTGAGCATACCCTGCCAATTTATGGCGAACAAAGCAAAACCAAAGGAAATTATGGACGGAGTATTGAACATTGCAAGCACTCACCCCCAGTCAACTGATCTGGGTTTAATCCATCACTGTTCTTTAGCCCACTCAGACACCCCAGTTCACACATGGCCATATGCAAATCAGTCTGACACTGTGCCTCATGGGAACAGTCCAGCCCGAACTGCCAAGCCATGTCTTGCCTGGACCGGAAACAAGCTTCCTAGGACCGGTTTCTGGCATTTCAGCAGTCTTCAGCCAGGCTTGTTTGAATCCAGTGGCAAAGTGAGCAAGGGACTCACGTCTGAGCATACCCTGCCAACTCATGGCGAACAAAGCAAAAACCAAAGGAAATGATGGACGGAGTGTTGAACATTGCAAGCACTCACCCCCAGTCAACTGATCTGGGTTTAATCCATCACCGTTCTTTAGCCCACTCAGCCACCCCAGTTCAGACATGGCCATATGCAAATCTGTCTGACCCTGTGCCTCATGGGAACAGTCCAGCCCGAACAGCCAAGCCATGTCTTCACTGGACCGGAAACAAGCTTCCTAGGACCGGTTTCTGGCATTTCAGCCATCGTCAGCCAGGCTTGCTTGAATCCAGTGGCAAAGTGAGCAAGGGACTCACGTCTGAGCATACCCTGCCAACTTATGGCGAACAAAGCAAAAACCAAAGGAAATGATGGACGGAGTGTTGAACATTGCAAGCACTCACCCCAGTCAACTGATCTGGGTTTAATCCATCACCGTTCTTTAGCCCACTCAGCCACCCCAGTTCAGACATGGCCATATGCAAATCAGTCTGACCATGTGCCTCATGGGAACAGTCCAGCCCGAACTGCCAAGCCATTTCTTCCCTGGACCGGAAACAAGCTTCCTAGGACCAGTTTCTGGCATTTCAGCCGTCTTCAGCCAGGCTTGCTTGAATCCAGTGGCAAAGTGAGCAAGGGACTCACGTCTGAGCATACCCTGCCAACTTATGGCGAACAAAGCAAAAACCAAAGGAAAAGATGGACGGAGTGTTGAACATTGCAAGCACTCACCCCCAGTCAACTGATCTGGGTTTAATCCATCACCGTTCTTTAGCCCACTCAGCCACCCCAGTTCAGACATGGCCATATGCAAATCAGTCTGACCCTGTGCCTCATGGGAACAGTCCAGCCTGAACTGCCAAGCCATGTCTTCCCTGGACCGGAAACAAGCTTCCTAGGACCGGTTTCTGGCATTTCAGCCGTCTTCAGCCAGGCTTGCTTGAATCCAGTGGCAAAGTGAGCAAGGGACTCACGTCTGAGCATACCCTGCCAACTTATGGCGAACAAAGCAAAAACCAAAGGAAATGATGGACGGAGTGTTGAACATTGCACGCACTCACCCCCAGTCAATTGATCTGGGTTTAATCCATCACCGTTCTTTAGCCCACTCAGCCACCCCAGTTCTGACATGGCCATATGCAAATCAGTCTGACCCTGTGCCTCATGGGACCAGTCCAGCCCGAACTGCCAAGCCATGTCTTCCCTGGACCGGAAACAAGCTTCCTAGGACCGGTTTCTGGCATTTCAGCCGTCTTCAGCCAGGCTTGCTTGAATCCAGTGGCAAAGTGAGCAAGGGACTCACGTCTGAGCATACCCTGCCAACTTATGGCGAACAAAGCAAAAACCAAAGGAAATGATGGACGGAGTGTTGAACATTGCAAGCACTCACCCCCAGTCAACTGATCTGGGTTTAATCCATCACCGTTCTTTAGCCCACTCAGCCACCCCAGTTCAGACATGGCCATATGCAAATCAGTCTGACCCTGTGCCTCATGGGAACAGTCCAGCCTGAACTGCCAAGCCATGTCTTTCCTGGACCGGAAACAAGCTTCCTAGGACCGGTTTCTGGCATTTCAGCCGTCTTCAGCCAGGCTTGCTTGAATCCAGTGGCAAAGTGAGCAAGGGACTCACGTCTGAGCATACCCTGCCAACTTATGGCGAACAAAGCAAAAACCAAAGGAAATGATGGACGGAGTGTTGAACATTGCAAGCGCTCACCCCCAGTCAACTGATCTGGGTTTAATCCATCACCGTTCTTTAGCCCACTCAGCCACCCCAGTTCAGACATGGCCATATGCAAATCAGTTTGTCCCTGTGCCTCATGGGAGCAGTCCAGCCCAAACTGAAAAGCCATGTCTTCCCTGGACCGGAAATAAGGTTCCTAGGACCGGTTTCTGGCATTTCAGCCGTCTTCAGCCAGGCTTGCTTGAAACCAGTGGCAAAGTGAGCAAGGGACTCACGTCTGAGCATACCCTGCCAACATATGGCGAACAAAGCAAAAACCAAAGGAAATGATGGACGGAGTGTTGAACATTGCAAGCACTCACCCCCAGTCAACTGATCTGGGTTTAATCCATCACCGTTCTTTAGCCCACTCAGCCACCCCAGTTCAGACATGGCCATATGCAAATCTGTCTGACCCTGTGCCTCATGGGAACAGTCCAGCCCGAACAGCCAAGCCATGTCTTCACTGGACCGGAAACAAGCTTCCTAGGACCGGTTTCTGGCATTTCAGCCATCTTCAGCCAGGCTTGCTTGAATCCAGTGGCAAAGTGAGCAAGGGACTCACGTCTGAGCATACCCTGCCAACTTATGGCGAACAAAGCAAAAACCAAAGGAAATGATGGACGGAGTGTTGAACATTGCAAGCACTCACCCCAGTCAACTGATCTGGGTTTAATCCATCACCGTTCTTTAGCCCACTCAGCCACCCCAGTTCAGACATGGCCATATGCAAATCAGTCTGACCCTGTGCCTCATGGGAACAGTCCAGCCCGAACTGCCAAGCCATTTCTTCCCTGGACCGGAAACAAGCTTCCTAGGACCGGTTTCTGGCATTTCAGCCGTCTTCAGCCAGGCTTGCTTGAATCCAGTGGCAAAGTGAGCAAGGGACTCACGTCTGAGCATACCCTGCCAACTTATGGCGAACAAAGCAAAAACCAAAGGAAATGATGGACGGAGTGTTGAACATTGCAAGCACTCACTCCCAGTCAACTGATCTGGGTTTAATCCATCACCGTTCTTTAGCCCACTCAGCCACCCCAGTTCAGACATGGCCATATGCAAATCAGTCTGACCCTGTGCCTCATGGGAACAGTCCAGCCTGAACTGCCAAGCCATGTCTTCCCTGGACCGGAAACAAGCTTCCTAGGACCGGTTTCTGGCATTTCAGCCGTCTTCAGCCAGGCTTGCTTGAATCCAGTGGCAAAGTGAGCAAGGGACTCACGTCTGAGCATACCCTGCCAACTTATGGCGAACAAAGCAAAAACCAAAGGAAATGATGGACGGAGTGTTATACATTGCACGCACTCACCCCCAGTCAATTGATCTGGGTTTAATCCATCACCGTTCTTTAGCCCACTCAGCCACCCCAGTTCAGACATGGCCATATGCAAATCAGTCTGACCCTGTGCCTCATGGGAACAGTCCAGCCCGAACTGCCAAGCCATTTCTTCCCTGGACCGGAAACAAGCTTCCTAGGACCGGTTTCTGGCATTTTAGCCGTCTTCAGCCAGGCTTGCTTGAATCCAGTGGCAAAGTGAGCAAGGGACTCACGTCTGAGCATACCCTGCCAACTTATGGCGAACAAAGCAAAAACCAAAGGAAATGATGGACGGAGTGTTGAACATTGCAAGCACTCACCCCCAGTCAACTGATCTGGGTTTAATCCATCACCGTTCTTTAGCCCACTCAGCCACCCCAGTTCAGACATGGCCATATGCAAATCAGTCTGACCCTGTGCCTCATGGGAACAGTCCAGCCTGAACTGCCAAGCCATGTCTTCCCTGGACCGGAAACAAGCTTCCTAGGACCGGTTTCTGGCATTTCAGCCGTCTTCAGCCAGGCTTGCTTGAATCCAGTGGCAAAGTGAGCAAGGGACTCACGTCTGAGCATACCCTGCCAACTTATGGCGAACAAAGGAAAAACCAAAGAAAATGATGGACGGAGTGTTGTACATTGCACGCACTCACCCCCAGTCAATTGATCTGGGTTTAATCCATCACCGTTCTTTAGCCCACTCAGCCACCCCAGTTCAGACATGGCCATATGCAAATCAGTCTGACCCTGTGCCTCATGGGAACAGTCCAGCCCGAACTGCCAAGCCATGTCTTCCCTGGACCGGAAACAAGCTTCCTAGGACCGGTTTCTGGCATTTCAGCCGTCTTCAGCCAGGCTTGCTCGAATCCAGTGGCAAAGTGAGCAAGGGACTCACGTCTGAGCATACCCTGCCAACTTATGGCGAACAAAGCAAAAACCAAAGGAAATGATGGATGGAGTGTTGAACATTGCAAGCACTCACCCCAGTCAACTGATCTGGGTTTAATCCATCACTGTTCTTTAGCCCACTCAGCCACCCCAGTTCAGACATGGCCATATGCAAATCAGTCTGACCCTGTGTCTCATGGGAACAGTCCAGCCCAAACTGCCAAGCCATGTCTTCCCAGGACCGGAAACAAGCCTCCTAGGACCGGTTTCTGGCATTTCAGCCGTCTTCAGCCAGGCTTGCTTGAATCCAGTGGCAAAGTGAGCAAGGGACTCACGTCTGAGCATACCCTGCCAACTTATGGCGAACAAAGCAAAAACCAAAGGAAATGATGGACGGAGTGTTGAACATTGAAAGCACTCACCCCCAGTCAACTGATCTGGGTTTAATCCATCACCGTTCTTTAGCCCACTCAGCCACCCCAGTTCAGACATGGCCATATGCAAATCAGTCTGACCCTGTGCCTCATGGGAACAGTCCAGCCCGAACTGCCAAGCCATGTCTTCCCTGGACCGGAAACAAGCTTCCTAGGACCGGTTTCTGGCATTTCAGCCGTCTTCAGCCAGGCTTGCTCGAATCCAGTGGCAAAGTGAGCAAGGGACTCACGTCTGAGCATACCCTGCCAACTTATGGCGAACAAAGCAAAAACCAAAGGAAATGATGGACGGAGTGTTGAACATTGCAAGCGCTCACCCCCAGTCAACTGATCTGGGTTTAATCCATCACCGTTCTTTAGCCCACTCAGCCATGGCCATATGCAAATCAGTCTGACCCTGTGCCTCATGAGAACAGTCCAGCTCGAACTGCCAAGCCATGTCTTCCCTGGACCGGAAACAAGCATCCTAGGACCGGTTTCTGGTATTTCAGCAGTCTTCAGCCAGGCTTGCTTGAATCCAGTGGCAAAGTGAGCAAGGGACTCACGTCTGAGCATACCCTGCCAACTAATGGCGAACAAAGCAAAAACCAAAGGAAATGATGGACGGAGTGTTGAACATTGCAAGCACTCACCCCCAGTCAACTGATCTGGGTTTAATCCATCACCGTTCTTTAGCCCACTCAGCCACCCCAGTTCAGACATAGCCATATGAAAATCAGTCTGACCTTGTGCCTCATGGGAACAGTCCAGCTCGAACTGCCAAGCCATGTCTTCCCTGGACCGGAAACAAGCTTCCTAGGACCGGTTTCTGGTATTTCATCAGTCTTCAGCCAGGCTTGCTTGAATCCAGTGGCAAAGTGAGCAAGGGACTCACGTCTGAGCATACCCTCTCAACTTATGGCGAACAAAGCAAAAAGCAAAGGAAATGATGGACGGAGTGATGAACATTGCAAGCACTCACCCCCAGTCAACTGATCTGGGTTTAATCCATCACCGTTCTTTAGCCCACTCTGCCACCCCAGTTCAGACATGGCCATATGCAAATCAGTCTGACCCTGTGCCTCATGGGAACAGTCCAGCCCGAACTGCCAAGCCATGTCTTCCCTGGACCGGAAACAAGCTTCCTAGGACCGGTTTCTGGCATTTCAGCCGTCTTCAGCCAGGATTGCTTGAATCCAGGGGCAAAGTGAGCAAGGGACTCACGTCTGAGCATACCCTGCCAACTTATGGCGAACAAAGCAAAAACCAAAGGAAATGATGGACGGAGTGTTGAACATTGCAAGCACTCACCCCCAGTCAGCTGATCTGGGTTTAATCCATCACCGTTCTTTAGCCCACTCAGCCACCCCAGTTCAGACATGGCCATATGCAAATCAGTCTGACCCTGTGCCTCATGGGAACAGTGTAGCCCGAACTGCTAAGCCATGTCTTCTCTGGACCGGAAACAAGCTTCCTAGGACCGGTTTCTGGCATTTCAGCAGTCTTCAGCCAGGCTTGCTTGAATCCAGTGGCAAAGTGAGCAAGGGACTCACGTCTGAGCATACCCTGCCAACTTATGGCGAACAAATCAAAAACCAAAGGAAATGATGGACGGAGTGGTGAACATTGCAAGCGCTCACCCCCAGTCAACTGATCTGGGTTTAATCCATCACCGTTCTTTAGCCCACTCAGCCACCCCAGTTCAGACATGGCCATATGCAAATCAGTCTGACCCTGTGCCTCATGGGAACAGTCCAGCCCGAACTGCCAAGCCATGTCTTCCCTGGACCGGAAACAAGCCTCCTAGGACCGGTTTCTGGCATTTCAGCCGTCTTCAGCCAGGCTTTCTTGAATCCAGTGGCAAAGTGAGCAAGGGACTCACGTCTGAGCATACCCTGCCAACTTATGGCGAACAAAGCAAAAACCAAAGGAAATGATGGACGGAGTGTTGAACATTGCAAGCACTCACCCCCAGTCAACTGATCTGGGTTTAATCCATCACCGTTCTTTAGCCCACTCAGCCACCCCAGTTCAGACATGGCCATATGCAAATCAGTCGGACCCTGTGCCTCATGGGAACAGTCCAGCCCGAACTGCCAAGCCATGTCTTCCCTGGACCGGAAACAAGCTTCCTAGGACCGGATTCTGGCATTTCAGCCGTCTTCAGCCAGGCTTGCTTGAATCCAGGGGCAAAGTGAGCAAGGGACTCACGTCTGAGCATACCCTGCCAACTTATGGCGAACAAAGCAAAAACCAAAGGAAATGATGGACGGAGTGTTGAACATTGCAAGCACTCACCCCCAGTCAACTGATCTGGGTTTAATCCATCACCGTTCTTTAGCCCACTCAGCCACCCCAGTTCAGACATGGCCATATGCAAATCAGTCTGACCCTGTGCCTCATGGGAACAGTGTAGCCCGAACTGCTAAGCCATGTCTTCTCTGGACCGGAAACAAGCTTCCTAGGACCGGTTTCTGGCATTTCAGCCATCTTCAGCCAGGCGTGCTTGAATCCAGTGGCAAAGTGAGCAAGGGACTCACGTCTGAGCATACCCTGCCAACTTATGGCAAACAAAGCAAAAACCAAAGGAAATGATGGACGGAGTGTTGAACATTGCAAGCACTCACCCCAGTCAACTGATCTGGGTTTAATCCATCACCGTTCTTTAGCCCACTCAGCCACCCCAGTTCAGACATGGCCATATGCAAATCAGTCTGACCCTGTGCCTCATTGGAACAGTCCAGCCCGAACTGCCAAGCCATTTCTTCCCTGGACCGGAAAAAAGCTTCCTAGGACCGGTTTCTGGCATTTCAGCCGTCTTCAGCCAGGCTTGCTTGAATCCAGTGGCAAAGTGAGCAAGGGACTCACGTCTGAGCATACCCTGCCAACTTATCGCGAACAAAGCAAAAACCAAAGGAAATGATGGACGGAGTGTTGAACATTGCAAGCACTCACCCCCAGTCAACTGATCTGGGTTTAATCCATCACCGTTCTTTAGCCCACTCAGCCACCCCAGTTCAGACATGGCCATATGCAAATCAGTCTGACCCTGTGCCTCATGGGAACAGTCCAGCTCGAACAGCCAAGCCATGTCTTCCCTGGACCGGAAACAAGCTTCCTAGGACCGGTTTCTGGTATTTCAGCAGTCTTCAGCCAGGCTTGCTTGAATCCAGTGGTAAAGTGAGCAAGGGACTCACGTCTGAGCATACCCTGCCAACTTATGGCGAACAAAGCAAAAAGCAAAGGAAATGATGGATGGAGTGTTGAACATTGCAAGCACTCACTCCCAGTCAACTGATCTGGGTTTAATCCATCACCGTTCTTTAGCCCACTCAGCCACCCCAGTTCAGACATAGCCATATGCAAATCAGTCTGACCCTGTGCCTCATGGGAACAGTCCAGCCCGAACTGCCAAGCCATGTCTTCCCTGGACCGGAAACAAGCTTCCTAGAACCGGTTTCTGGCATTTCAGCCGTCTTCAGCCAGGCTTGCTTGTATCCAGTGGCAAAGTGAGCAAGGGACTCACGTCTGAGCATACCCTGCCAACTTATGGCGAACAAAGCAAAAACCAAAGGAAATGATGGACGGAGTGTTGAACATTGCAAGCACTCACCCCAGTCAACTGATCTGGGTTTAATCCATCACCGTTCTTTAGCCCACTCAGCCACCCAAGTTCAGACATGGCCATATGCAAATCAGTCTGACCCTGTGTCTCATGGGAACAGTCCAGCCCGAACTGCCAAGCCATGTCTTCCCAGGACCGGAAACAAGCCTCCTAGGACCGGTTTCTGGTATTTCAGCCGTCTTCAGCCAGGCTTTCTTGAATCCAGTGGCAAAGTGAGCAAGGGACTCACGTCTGAGCATACCCTGCCAACTTATGGCGAACAAAGCAAAAACCAAAGGAAATGATGGACGGAGTGTTGAACATTGCAAGCACTCACCCCCAGTCAACTGATCTGGGTTTAATCCATCACCGTTCTTTAGCCCACTCAGCCACCCCAGTTCAGACATGGCCATATGCAAATCAGTCTGACCCTGTGCCTCATGGGAACAGTCCAGCCCGAACTGCCAAGCCATGTCTTCCCTGGACCGGAAACAAGCTTCCTAGGACCGGTTTCTGGCATTTCAGCCGTCTTCAGCCAGGCTTGCTTGAATCCAGGGGCAAAGTGAGCAAGGGACTCACGTCTGAGCATACCCTGCCAACTTATGGCGAACAAAGCAAAAACCAAAGGAAATGATGGACGGAGTGTTGAACATTGCAAGCACTCACCCCCAGTCAACTGATCTGGGTTTAATCCATCACCGTTCTTTAGCCCACTCAGCCACCCCAGTTCAGACATGGCCATATGCAAATCAGTCTGACCCTGTGCCTCATGGGAACAGTGTAGCCCGAACTGCTAAGCCATGTCTTCTCTGGACCGGAAACAAGCTTCCTAGGACCGGTTTCTGGCATTTCAGCAGTCTTCAGCCAGGCTTGCTTGAATCCAGTGGCAAAGTGAGCAAGGGACTCACGTCTGAGCATACCCTGCCAACTTATGGCGAACAAATCAAAAACCAAAGGAAATGATGGACGGAGTGCTGAACATTGCAAGCGCTCACCCCCAGTCAACTGATCTGGGTTTAATCCATCACCGTTCTTTAGCCCACTCAGCCACCCCAGTTCAGACATGGCCATATGCAAATCAGTCTGACCCTGTGCCTCATGGGAACAGTCCAGCCCGAACTGCCAAGCCATGTCTTCCCTGGACCGGAAACAAGCCTCCTAGGACCGGTTTCTGGCATTTCAGCCGTCTTCAGCCAGGCTTTCTTGAATCCAGTGGCAAAGTGAGCAAGGGACTCACGTCTGAGCATACCCTGCCAACTTATGGCGAACAAAGCAAAAACCAAAGGAAATGATGGACGGAGTGTTGAACATTGCAAGCACTCACCCCCAGTCAACTGATCTGGGTTTAATCCATCACCGTTCTTTAGCCCACTCAGCCACCCCAGTTCAGACATGGCCATATGCAAATCAGTCTGACCCTGTGCCTCATGGGAACAGTCCAGCCCGAACTGCCAAGCCATGTCTTCCCTGGACCGGAAACAAGCTTCCTAGGACCGGTTTCTGGCATTTCAGCCGTCTTCAGCCAGGCTTGCTTGAATCCAGGGGCAAAGTGAGCAAGGGACTCACGTCTGAGCATACCCTGCCAACTTATGGCGAACAAAGCAAAAACCAAAGGAAATGATGGACGGAGTGTTGAACATTGCAAGCACTCACCCCCAGTCAACTGATCTGGGTTTAATCCATCACCGTTCTTTAGCCCACTCAGCCACCCCAGTTCAGACATGGCCATATGCAAATCAGTCTGACCCTGTGCCTCATGGGAACAGTGTAGCCCGAACTGCTAAGCCATGTCTTCTCTGGACCGGAAACAAGCTTCCTAGGACCGGTTTCTGGCATTTCAGCAGTCTTCAGCCAGGCTTGCTTGAATCCAGTGGCAAAGTGAGCAAGGGACTCACGTCTGAGCATACCCTGCCAACTTATGGCGAACAAATCAAAAACCAAAGGAAATGATGGACGGAGTGGTGAACATTGCAAGCGCTCACCCCCAGTCAACTGATCTGGGTTTAATCCATCACCGTTCTTTAGCCCACTCAGCCACCCCAGTTCAGACATGGCCATATGCAAATCAGTCTGACCCTGTGCCTCATGAGAACAGTCCAGCTCGAACTGCCAAGCCATGTCTTCCCTGGACCGGAAACAAGCTTCCTAGGACCGGTTTCTGGTATTTCAGCAGTCTTCAGCCAGGCTTGCTTGAATCCAGTGGCAAAGTGAGCAAGGGACTCACGTCTGAGCATACCCTGCCAACTTATGGCGAACAAAGCAAAAACCAAAGGAAATGATGGACGGAGTGTTGAACATTGCAAGCACTCACCCCCAGTCAACTGATCTGGGTTTAATCCATCACCGTTCTTTAGCCTACTCAGCCACCCCAGTTCAGACATGGCCATATGCAAATCAGTCTGACCCTGTGCCTCATGGGAACAGACCAGCCCGAACTGCCAAGTCATGTCTTCCCTGGACCGGAAACAAGCTTCCTAGGACCGGATTCTGGCATTTCAGCCGTCTTCAGCCAGGCTTGCTTGAATCCAGGGGCAAAGTGAGCAAGGGACTCACGTCTGAGCATACCCTGCCAACTTATGGCGAACAAAGCAAAAACCAAAGGAAATGATGGACGGAGTGTTGAACATTGCAAGCACTCACCCCCAGTCAACTGATCTGGGTTTAATCCATCACCGTTCTTTAGCCCACTCAGCCACCCCAGTTCAGACATGGCCATATGCAAATCAGTCTGACCCTGTGCCTCATGGGAACAGTGTAGCCCGAACTGCTAAGCCATGTCTTCTCTGGACCGGAAACAAGCTTCCTAGGACCGGTTTCTGGCATTTCAGCAGTCTTCAGCCAGGCTTGCTTGAATCCAGTGGCAAAGTGAGCAAGGGACTCACGTCTGAGCATACCCTGCCAACTTATGGCGAACAAATCAAAAACCAAAGGAAATGATGGACGGAGTGTTGAACATTGCAAGCGCTCACCCCCAGTCAACTGATCTGGGTTTAATCCATCACCGTTCTTTAGCCCACTCAGCCACCCCAGTTCAGACATGGCCATATGCAAATCAGTCTGACCCTGTGCCTCATGGGAACAGTCCAGCCCGAACTGCCAAGCCATGTCTTCCCTTGACCAGAAACAAGCTTCCTAGGACCGGTTTCTGGCATTTCAGCCGTCTTCAGCCAGGCTTGCTTGAATCCAGTGGCAAAGTGAGCAAGGGACTCACGTCTGAGCATACCCTGCCAACTTATGGCGAACAAAGCAAAAACCAAAGGAAATGATGGACGGAGTGTTGAACATTGCAAGCACTCACCCCCAGTCAACTGATCTGGGTTTAATCCATCACCGTTCTTTAGCCCACTCAGCCACCCCAGTTCAGACATGGCCATATGCAAATCAGTCTGACCCTGTGCCTCATGAGAACAGTCCAGCTCGAACTGCCAAGCCATGTCTTCCCTGGACCGGAAACAAGCTTCCTAGGACCGGTTTCTGGTATTTCAGCAGTCTTCAGCCAGGCTTGCTTGAATCCAGTGGCAAAGTGAGCAAGGGACTCACGTCTGAGCATACCCTGCCAACTTATGGCGAACAAAGCAAAAAGCAAAGGAAATGATGGACGGAGTGTTGAACATTGCAAGCACTCACCCCCAGTCAACTGATCTGGGTTTAATCCATCACCGTTCTTTAGCCCACTCAGCCATCCCAGTTCAGACATAGCCATATGCAAATCAGTCTGACCCTGTGCCTCATGGGAACAGTCCAGCCCGAACTGCCAAGCCATGTCTTCCCTGGACCGGAAACAAGCTTCCTAGAACCGGTTTCTGGCATTTCAGCCGTCTTCAGCCAGGCTTGCTTGAATCCAGTGGCAAAGTGAGCAAGGGACTCACGTCTGAGCATACCCTGCCAACTTATGGCGAACAAAGCAAAAACCAAAGGAAATGATGGACGGAGTGTTGAACATTGCAAGCACTCACCCCCAGTCAACTGATCTGGGTTTAATCCATCACCGTTCTTTAGCCCACTCAGCCACCCCAGTTCAGACATAGCCGTATGAAAATCAGTCTGACCTTGTGCCTCATGGGAACAGTCCAGCTCGAACTGCCAAGCCATGTCTTCCCTGGACCGGAAACAAGCTTCCTAGGACCGGTTTCTGGTATTTCATCAGTCTTCAGCCAGGCTTGCTTGAATCCAGTGGCAAAGTGAGCAAGGGACTCACGTCTGAGCATACCCTATCAACTTATGGCGAACAAAGCAAAAAGCAAAGGAAATGATGGACGGAGTGTTGAACATTGCAAGCACTCACCCCCAGTCAACTGATCTGGGTTTAATCCATCACCGTTCTTTAGCCCACTCAGCCACCCCAGTTCAGACATGGCCATATGCAAATCAGTCTGACCCTGTGCCTCATGGGAACAGTCCAGCCCGAACTGCCAAGCCATGTCTTCCCTGGACCGGAAACAAGCTTCCTAGGACCGGATTCTGGCATTTCAGCCGTCTTCAGCCAGGCTTGCTTGAATCCAGGGGCAAAGTGAGCAAGGGACTCACGTCTGAGCATACCCTGCCAACTTATGGCGAACAAAGCAAAAACCAAAGGAAATGATGGACGGAGTGTTGAACATTGCAAGCACTCACCCCCAGTCAACTGATCTGGGTTTAATCCATCACCGTTCTTTAGCCCACTCAGCCACCCCAGTTCAGACATGGCCATATGCAAATCAGTCTGACCCTGTGCCTCATGGGAACAGTGTAGCCCGAACTGCTAAGCCATGTCTTCTCTGGACCGGAAACAAGCTTCCTAGGACCGGTTTCTGGCATTTCAGCAGTCTTCAGCCAGGCTTGCTTGAATCCAGTGGCAAAGTGAGCAAGGGACTCACGTCTGAGCATACCCTGCCAACTTATGGCGAACAAATCAAAAACCAAAGGAAATGATGGACGGAGTGTTGAACATTGCAAGCGCTCACCCCCAGTCAACTGATCTGGGTTTAATCCATCACCGTTCTTTAGCCCACTCAGCCACCCCAGTTCAGACATGGCCATATGCAAATCAGTCTGACCCTGTGCCTCATGGGAACAGTCCAGCCCGAACTGCCAAGCCATGTCTTCCCTTGACCAGAAACAAGCTTCCTAGGACCGGTTTCTGGCATTTCAGCCGTCTTCAGCCAGGCTTGCTTGAATCCAGTGGCAAAGTGAGCAAGGGACTCACGTCTGAGCATACCCTGCCAACTTATCGCGAACAAAGCAAAAACCAAAGGAAATGATGGACGGAGTGTTGAACATTGCAAGCACTCACCCCCAGTCAACTGATCTGGGTTTAATCCATCACCGTTCTTTAGCCCACTCAGCCACCCCAGTTCAGACATGGCCATATGCAAATCAGTCTGACCCTGTGCCTCATGAGAACAGTCCAGCTCGAACTGCCAAGCCATGTCTTCCCTGGACCGGAAACAAGCTTCCTAGGACCGGTTTCTGGTATTTCAGCAGTCTTCAGCCAGGCTTGCTTGAATCCAGTGGCAAAGTGAGCAAGGGACTCACGTCTGAGCATACCCTGCCAACTTATGGCGAACAAAGCAAAAAGCAAAGGAAATGATGGACGGAGTGTTGAACATTGCAAGCACTCACCCCCAGTCAACTGATCTGGGTTTAATCCATCACCGTTCTTTAGCCCACTCAGCCATCCCAGTTCAGACATAGCCATATGCAAATCAGTCTGACCCTGTGCCTCATGGGAACAGTCCAGCCCGAACTGCCAAGCCATGTCTTCCCTGGACCGGAAACAAGCTTCCTAGAACCGGTTTCTGGCATTTCAGCCGTCTTCAGCCAGGCTTGCTTGAATCCAGTGGCAAAGTGAGCAAGGGACTCACGTCTGAGCATACCCTGCCAACTTATGGCGAACAAAGCAAAAACCAAAGGAAATGATGGACGGAGTGTTGAACATTGCAAGCACTCACCCCCAGTCAACTGATCTGGGTTTAATCCATCACCGTTCTTTAGCCCACTCAGCCACCCCAGTTCAGACATAGCCATATGAAAATCAGTCTGACCCTGTGCCTCATGGGAACAGTCCAGCTCGAACTGCCAAGCCATGTCTTCCCTGGACCGGAAACAAGCTTCCTAGGACCGGTTTCTGGTATTTCATCAGTCTTCAGCCAGGCTTGCTTGAATCCAGTGGCAAAGTGAGCAAGGGACTCACGTCTGAGCATACCCTATCAACTTATGGCGAACAAAGCAAAAAGCAAAGGAAATGATGGACGGAGTGTTGAACATTGCAAGCACTCACCCCCAGTCAACTGATCTGGGTTTAATCCATCACCGTTCTTTAGCCCACTCAGCCACCCCACTTCAGACATAGCCATATGCAAATCAGTCTGACCCTGTGCCTCATGGGAACAGTCCAGCCCGAACTGCCAAGCCATGTCTTCCCTGGACCGGAAACAAGCTTCCTAGAACCAGTTTCTGGCATTTCAGCCGTCTTCAGCCAGGCTTGCTTGAATCCAGTGGCAAAGTGAGCAAGGGACTCACGTCTGAGCATACCCTGCCAACTCATGGCGAACAAAGCAAAAACCAAAGGAAATGATGGACGGAGTGTTGAACATTGCAAGCACTCACCCCCAGTCAACTGATCTGGGTTTAATCCATCACCGTTCTTTAGCCCACCCAGCCACCCCAGTTCAGACATGGCCATATGCAAATCTGTCAGACCCTGTGCCTCATGGGAACAGTCCAGCCTGAACAGCCAAGCCATGTCTTCACTGGACCGGAAACAAGCTTCCTAGGACCAGTTTCTGGCATTTCAGCCATCTTCAGCCAGGCTTGCTTGAATCCAGTGGCAAAGTGAGCAAGGGACTCACGTCTGAGCATACCCTGCCAACTTATGGCGAACAAAGCAAAAACCAAAGGAAATGATGGACGGAGTGTTGAACATTGCAAGCACTCACCCCCAGTCAACTGATCTGGGTTTAATCCATCACCGTTCTTTAGCCCACTCAGCCACCCCAGTTGAGACATGACCATATGCAAATCCGTCTGACCCTGTGCCTCATGGGAACAGTCCAGCCTGAACTGCCAAGCCATGTCTTTCCTGGACCGGAAACAAGCTTCCTAGGACCGGTTTCCGGCATTTCAGCCGTCTTCAGCCAGGCTTGCTTGAATCGAGTGGCAAAGTGAGCAAGGGACTCACGTCTGAGCATACCCTGCCAACTCATGGTGAACAAAGCAAAAACCAAAGAAAATGATGGACGGAGTGTTGAACATTGCAAGCACTCACCCCCAGTCAACTGATCTGGGTTTAATCCATCACTGTTCTTTAGCCCACTCAGCCACCCCAGTTTAGACATGGCCATATGCAAATCTGTCTGACCCTGTGCCTCATGGGAACAGTCCAGCCCGAACAGCCAAGCCATGTCTTCACTGGACCGGAAATAAGCTTCCTAGGACCGGTTTCTGGCATTTCAGCCATCTTCAGCCAGGCTTGCTTGAATCCAGTGGCAAAGTGAGCAAGGGACTCACGTCTGAGCATACCCTGCCAACTTATGGCGAACAAAGCAAAAACCAAAGGAAATGATGGACGGAGTGTTGAACATTGCAAGCACTCACCCCCAGTCAACTGATCTGGGTTTAATCCATCACCGTTCTTTAGCCCACTCAGCCACCCCAGTTCAGACATGGCCATATGCAAATCAGTCTGACCCTGTGCCTCATGGGAACAGTCCAGCCCGAACTGCCAAGCCATGTCTTCCCTGGACCGGAAACAAGCTTCCTAGGACCGGTTTCTGGCATTTCAGCAGTCTTCAGCCCGGCTTGCTTGAATCCAGTGGCAAAGTGAGCAAGGGACTCACGTCTGAGCATACCCTGCCAATTTATGGCAAACAAAGCAAAACCAAAGGAAATGATGGACGGAGTATTGAACATTGCAAGCACTCACCCCCAGTCAACTGATCTGGGTTTAATCCATCACCGTTCTTTAGCCCAGTCAGCCACCCCAGTTCAGACATGGCCATATGCAAATCAGTCTGACCCTGTGCCTCATGGGAACAGTCCAGCCTGAACTGCCAAGCCATGTCTTTCCTGGACCAGAAACAAGCTTCCTAGGACCGGTTTCTGGCATTTCAGCCGTCTTCAGCCAGGCTTGCTTGAATCCAGTGGCAAAGAGAGCAAGGGACTCACGTCTGAGCATACCCTGCCAACTTATGGCAAACAAAGCAAAAACCAAAGGAAATGATGGACGGAGTGTTGAACATTGCAAGCGCTCACCCCCAGTCAACTGATCTGGGTTTAATCCATCACCGTTCTATAGCCCACTCAGCCACCCCAGTTCAGACATGGCCATATGCAAATCTGTCTGACCCTGTGCCTCATGGGAACAGTCCAGCCCGAACAGCCAAGCCATGTCTTCACTGGACCGGAAATAAGCTTCCTAGGACCGGTTTCTGGCATTTCAGCCATCTTCAGCCAGGCTTGCTTGAATCCAGTGGCAAAGTGAGCAAGGGACTCACGTCTGAGCATACCCTGCCAATTTATGGCGAACAAAGCAAAAACCAAAGGAAATGATGGACGGAGTGTTGAACATTGCAAGCACTCACCCCCAGTCAACTGATCTGGGTTTAATCCATCACCGTTCTTTAGCCCACTCAGCCACCCCAGTTCAGACATGGCCATATGCAAATCAGTCTGACCCTGTGCCTCATGGGAACAGTCCAGCCCGAACTGCCAAGCCATGTCTTCCCTGGACCGGAAACAAGCTTCCTAGGACCGGTTTCTGGCATTTCAGCCGTCTTCAGCCCGGCTTGCTTGAATCCAGTGGCAAAGTGAGCAAGGGTCTCACGTCTGAGCATACCCTGCCAATTTATGGCGAACAAAGCAAAACCAAAGGAAATGATGGACGGAGTATTGAACATTGCAAGCACTCACCCCCAGTCAACTGATCTGGGTTTAATCCATCACCGTTCTTTAGCCCACTCAGCCACCCCAGTTCAGACATGGCCATATGCAAATCAGTCTGACCCTGTGCCTCATGGGAACAGTCCAGCCTGAACTGCCAAGCCATGTCTTTCCTGGACCGGAAACAAGCTTCCTAGGACCGGTTTCTGGCATTTCAGCCGTCTTCAGCCAGGCTTGCTTGAATCCAGTGGCAAAGAGAGCAAGGGACTCACGTCTGAGCATACCCTGCCAACTTATGGCGAACAAAGCAAAAACCAAAGGAAATGATGGACGGAGGGTTGAACATTGCAAGCGCTCACCCCCAGTCAACTGATCTGGGTTTAATCCATCACCGTTCTTTAGCCCACTCAGCCACCCCAGTTCAGACATGGCCATATGCAAATCAGTTTGACCCTGTGCCTCATGGGAGCAGTCAAGCCCAAACTGCCAAGCCATGTCTTCCCTGGACCAGAAATAAGGTTCCTAGGACCGGTTTCTGGCATTTCAGCCATCTTCAGCCAGGCTTGCTTGTAACCAGTGGCAAAGTGAGCAAGGGACTCACGTCTGAGCATACCCTGCCAACTTATGGCGAACAAAGCAAAAACCAAAGGAAATGATGGACGGAGTGTTGAACATTGCAAGCACTCACCCCCAGTCAACTGATCTGGGTTTAATCCATCACCGTTCTTAAGCCCACTCAGCCACCCCAGTTCAGACATGGCCATATGCAAATCAGTCTGACCCTGTGCCTCATGGGAACAGTCCAGCCCGAACTGCCAAGCCATGTCTTCCCTGGACCGGAAACAAGCTTCCTAGGACCGGTTTCTGGCATTTCAGCCGTCTTCAGCCCGGCTTGCTTGAATCCAGTGGCAAAGTGAGCAAGGGACTCACGTCTGAGCATACCCTGCCAATTTATGGCGAACAAAGCAAAACCAAAGGAAATGATGGACGGAGTATTGAACATTGCAAGCACTCACCCCCAGTCAACTGATCTGGGTTTAATCCATCACTGTTCTTTAGCCCACTCAGCCACCCCAGCTCACACATGGCCATATGCAAATCAGTCTGACACTGTGCCTCATGGGAACAGTCCAGCCCGAACTGCCAAGCCATGTCTTGCCTGGACCGGAAACAAGCTTCCTAGGACCGGTTTCTGGCATTTCAGTAGTCTTCAGCCAGGCTTGCTTGAATCCAGTGGCAAAGTGAGCAAGGGACTCACGTCTGAGCATACCCTGCCAACTCATGGCGAACAAAGCAAAAACCAAAGGAAATGATGGACTGAGTGTTGAACATTGCAAGCACTCACCCCCAGTCAACTGATCTGGGTTTAATCCATCACCGTTCTTTAGCCCACTCAGCCACCCCAGTTCAGACATGGCCATATGCAAATCAGTCTGACCCTGTGCCTCATGGGAACAGTCCAGCCCGAACTGCCAAGCCATTTCTTCCCTGGACCGGAAACAAGCTTCCTAGGACCGGTTTCTGGCATTTCAGCCGTCTTCAGTCAGGCTTGCTTGAATCCAGTGGCAAAGTGAGCAAGGGACTCACGTCTGAGCATACCCTGCCAACTTATGGCGAACAAAGCAAAAACCAAAGGAAATGATGGACTGAGTGTTGAACATTGCAAGCACTGACCCCCAGTCAACTGATCTGGGTTTAATCCATCACCGTTCTTTAGCCCACTCAGCCACCCCAGTTCAGACATGGCCATATGCAAATCAGTCTGACCCTGTGCCTCATGGGAACTGTCCAGCCCGAACTGCCAAGCCATGTCTTCCCTGGACCGGAAACAAGCTTCCTAGAACCGGATTCTGGCATTTCAGCCGTCTTCAGCCAGGCTTGCTTGAATCCAGTGGCAAAGTGAGCAAGGGACTCACGTCTGAGCATACCCTGCCAACTCATGGCGAACAAAGCAAAAACCAAAGGAAATGATGGACGGAGTGTTGAACATTGCAAGCACTCACCCCCAGTCAACTGATCTGGGTTTAATCCATCACCGTTCTTTAGCCCACTCAGCCACCCCAGTTCAGACATGGCCATATGCAAATCTGTCTGACCCTGTGCCTCATGGGAACAGTCCAGCCCGAACAGCCAAGCCATGTCTTCCCTGGACCGGAAACAAGCTTCCTAGGACCGGTTTCTGGCATTTCAGCCGTCTTCAGCCAGGCTTGCTTGAATCCAGTGGCAAAGTGAGCAAGGGACTCACGTCTGAGCATACCCTGCCAACTTATGGCGAACAAAGCAAAAAGCAAAGGAAATGATGGACGGAGTGTTGAACATTGCAAGCACTCACCCCCAGTCAACTGATCTGGGTTTAATCCATCACCGTTCTTTAGCCCACTCAGCCACCCCAGTTCAGACATAGCCATATGCAAATCAGTCTGACCCTGTGCCTCATGGGAACAGTCCAGCCCGAACTGCCAAGCCATGTCTTCCCTGGACCGGAAACAAGCTTCCTAGAACCGGTTTCTGGCATTTCAGCCGTCTTCAGCCAGGCTTGCTTGAATCCAGTGGCAAAGTGAGCAAGGGACTCACGTCTAAGCATACCCTGCCAACTCATGGCGAACAAAGCAAAAACCAAAGGAAATGATGGACGGAGTGTTGAACATTGCAAGCACTCACCCCCAGTCAACTGATCTGGGTTTAATCCATCACCGTTCTTTAGCCCACTCAGCCACCCCAGTTCAGACATGGCCATATGCAAATCTGTCTGACCCTGTGCCTCATGGGAACAGTCCAGCCCGAATAGCCAAGCCATTTCTTCACTGGACCGGAAACAAGCTTCCTAGGACCGGTTTCTGGCATTTCAGCCATCTTCAGCCAGGCTTGCTTGAATCCAGTGGCAAAGTGAGCAAGGGACTCACGTCTGAGCATACCCTGCCAACTTATGGCGAACAAAGCAAAAACCAAAGGAAATGATGGACGGAGTGTTGAACATTGCAAGCACTCACCCCCAGTCAACTGATCTGGGTTTAATCCATCACCGTTCTTTAGCCCACTCAGCCACCCCAGTTCAGACATAGCCATATGCAAATCAGTCTGACCCTGTGCCTCATGGGAACAGTCCAGCCCGAACTGCCAAGCCATGTCTTCCCTGGACCGGAAACAAGCTTCCTAGAACCGGTTTCTGGCATTTCAGCCGTCTTCAGCCAGGCTTGCTTGAATCCAGTGGCAAAGTGAGCAAGGGACTCACGTCTAAGCATACCCTGCCAACTCATGGCGAACAAAGCAAAAACCAAAGGAAATGATGGACGGAGTGTTGAACATTGCAAGCACTCACCCCCAGTCAACTGATCTGGGTTTAATCCATCACCGTTCTTTAGCCCACTCAGCCACCCCAGTTCAGACATGGCCATATGCAAATCTGTCTGACCCTGTGCCTCATGGGAACAGTCCAGCCCGAATAGCCAAGCCATTTCTTCACTGGACCGGAAACAAGCTTCCTAGGACCGGTTTCTGGCATTTCAGCCATCTTCAGCCAGGCTTGCTTGAATCCAGTGGCAAAGTGAGCAAGGGACTCACGTCTGAGCATACCCTGCCAACTTATGGCGAACAAAGCAAAAACCAAAGGAAATGATGGACGGAGTGTTGAACATTGCAAGCACTCACCCCCAGTCAACTGATCTGGGTTTAATCCATCACCGTTCTTTAGCCCACTCAGCCACCCCAGTTGAGACATGACCATATGCAAATCAGTCTGACCCTGTGCCTCATGGGAACAGTCCAGCCTGAACTGCCAAGCCATGTCTTTCCTGGACCGGAAACAAGCTTCCTAGGACCGGTTTCTGGCATTTCAGCCGTCTTCAGCCAGGCTTGCTTGAATCCAGTGGCAAAGTGAGCAAGGGACTCACGTCTGAGCATACCCTGCCAACTCATGGCGAACAAAGCAAAAACCAAAGAAAATGATGGACGGAGTGTTGAACATTGCAAGCACTCACCCCCAGTCAACTGATCTGGGTTTAATCCATCACCGTTCTTTAGCCCACTCAGCCACCGCAGTTCAGACATGGCCATATGCAAATCTGTCTGACCCTGTGCCTCATGGGAACAGTCCAGCCCGAACAGCCAAGCCATGTCTTCACTGGACCGGAAATAGGCTTCCTAGGACCGGTTTCTGGCATTTCAGCCGTCTTCAGCCAGGCTTGCTTGAATCCAGTGGCAAAGTGAGCAAGGGACTCACGTCTGAGCATACACTGCCAACTCATGGCGAACAAAGCAAAAACCAAAGAAAATGATGGACGGAGTGTTGAACATTGCAAGCACTCACCCCCAGTCAACTGATCTGGGTTTAATCCATCACCGTTCTTTAGCCCACTCAGCCACCCCAGTTCAGACATGGCCATATGCAAATCTGTCTGACCCTGTGCCTCATGGGAACAGTCCAGCCCGAACAGCCAAGCCATGTCTTCACTGGACCGGAAATAAGCTTCCTAGGACCGGTTTCTGGCATTTCAGCCATCTTCAGCCAGGCTTGCTTGAATCCAGTGGCAAAGTGAGCAAGGGACTCACGTCTGAGCATACCCTGCCAACTTATGGCGAACAAAGCAAAAACCAAAGGAAATGATGGACGGAGTGTTGAACATTGCAAGCACTCACCCCCAGGCAACTGATCTGGGTTTAATCCATCACCGTTCTTTAGCCCACTCAGCCACCCCAGTTCAGACATAGCCATATGCAAATCAGTCTGACCCTGTGCCTCATGGGAACAGTCCAGCTCGAACTGCCAAGCCATGTCTTCCCTGGACCGGAAACAAGCTTCCTAGGACCGGTTTCTGGTATTTCAGCAGTCTTCAGCCAGGCTTCCTTGAATCCAGTGGCAAATTGAGCAAGGGACTCACGTCTGAGCATACTCTGCCAACTTATTGCGAACAAAGCAAAAAGCAAAGGAAATGATGGACGGAGTGTTGAACATTGCAAGCACTCACCCCCAGTCAACTGATCTGGGTTTAATCCATCACCGTTCTTTAGCCCACTCAGCCACCCCAGTTCAGACATAGCCATATGCAAATCAGTCTGACCCTGTGCCTCATGGGAACAGTCCAGCTCGAACTGCCAAGCCATGTCTTCCCTGTACCGGAAACAAGCTTCCTAGGACCGGTTTCTGGTATTTCAGCAGTCTTCAGCCAGGCTTGCTTGAATCCAGTGGCAAAGTGAGCAAGGGACTCACATCTGAGCATACCCTGCCAACTTATGGCGAACAAAGCAAAAAGCAAAGGAAATGATGGACGGAGTGTTGAACATTGCAAGCACTCACCCCCAGTCAACTGATCTGGGTTTAATCCATCACCGTTCTTTAGCCCACTCAGCCACCCCAGTTCA
Source organism: Triturus cristatus (assembly GCF_964204655.1). Classification (NCBI taxonomy): domain Eukaryota; kingdom Metazoa; phylum Chordata; class Amphibia; order Caudata; family Salamandridae; genus Triturus; species Triturus cristatus. The sequence goes on along the minus strand of NW_028188292.1, from coordinate 70,081 downwards.
GACATAGCCATATGCAAATCAGTCTGACCCTGTGCCTCATGGGAACAGTCCAGCCCGAACTGCCAAGCCATGTCTTCCCTGGACCGGAAACAAGCTTCCTAGAACCGGTTTCTGTCATTTCAGCCGTCTTCAGCCAGGCTTGCTTGAATCCAGTGGCAAAGTGAGCAAGGGACTCACGTCTGAGCATACCCTGCCAACTCATGGCGAACAAAGCAAAAACCAAAGGAAATGATGGACGGAGTGTTGAACATTGCAAGCACTCACCCCCAGTCAACTGATCTGGGTTTAATCCATCACCGTTCTTTAGCCCACTCAGCCACCCCAGTTCAGACATGGCCATATGCAAATCTGTCTGACCCTGTGCCTCATGGGAACAGTCCAGCCCGAATAGCCAAGCCATTTCTTCACTGGACCGGAAACAAGCTGCCTAGGACCGGTTTCTGGCATTTCAGCCATCTTCAGCCAGGCTTGCTTGAATCCAGTGGCAAAGTGAGCAAGGGACTCACGTCTGAGCATACCCTGCCAACTTATGGCGAACAAAGCAAAAACCAAAGGAAATGATGGACGGAGTGTTGAACATTGCAAGCACTCACCCCCAGGCAACTGATCTGGGTTTAATCCATCACCGTTCTTTAGCCCACTCAGCCACCCCAGTTCAGACATGGCCATATGCAAATCAGTCTGACCCTGTGCCTCATGGGAACAGTCCAGCCTGAACTGCCAAGCCATGTCTTCCCTGGACCGGAAACAAGCTTCCTAGGACCGGTTTCTGGCATTTCAGCCGTCTTCAGCCAGGCTTGCTTGAATCCAGTGGCAAAGTGAGCAAGGGACTCACGTCTGAGCATACCCTGCCAACTTAAGGCGAACAAAGCAAAAACCAAAGGAAATGATGGACGGAGTGTTGAACATTGCACGCACTCACCCCCAGTCAATTGATCTGGGTTTAATCCATCACCGTTCTTTAGCACACTCAGCCACCCCAGTTCAGACATGGCCATATGCAAATCAGTCTGACCCTGTGCCTCATGGGAACAGTCCAGCCCGAACTGCCAAGCCATGTCTTCCCTGGACCGGAAAAAAGCTTCCTAGGACCGGTTTCTGGCATTTCAGCCGTCTTCAGCCAGGCTTGCTTGAATCCAGTGGCAAAGTGAGCAAAAGACTCACGTCAGAGCATACCCTGCCAACTTATGGCGAACAAAGCAAAAACCAAAGGAAATGATGGACGGAGTGTTGAACATTGCAAGCACTCACGCCCAGTCAACTGATCTGGGTTTAATCCATCACCGTTCTTTAGCCCACTCAGCCACCCCAGTTCAGACATGGCCATATGCAAATCAGTCTGACCCTGTGCCTCATGGGAACAGTCCAGCCCGAATTGCCAAGCCATGTCTTCCCTGGACCGGAAACAAGCTTCCTAGGACCTGTTTCTGGCATTTCAGCCGTCTTCAACCAGGCTTGCTTGAATCCAGTGGCAAAGAGAGCATGTGACTCATATCTGAGCATACCCTGCCAACTTATGGCGAACAAAGCAAAAACCAAAGGAAATTATGGACGGAGTGTTGAACATTGCAAGCGCTCACCCCCAGTCAACTGATCTGGGTTTAATCCATCACCGTTCTTTAGCCCACTCAGCCACCCCAGTTCAGACATGGCCATATGCAAATCTGTCTGACCCTGTGCCTCATGGGAACAGTCCAGCCCGAACAGCCAAGCCATGTCTTCACTGGACCGGAAATAAGCTTCCTAGGACCGGTTTCTGGCATTTCAGACATCTTCAGCAAGGCTTGCTTGAATCCAGTGGAAAAGTGAGCAAGGGACTCACGTCTGAGCATACCCTGCCAACTTATGGCGAACAAAGCAAAAAGCAAAGGAAATGATGGACGGGGTGTTGAACATTGCAAGTACTCACCCCCAGTCAACTGATCTGGGTTTAATCCATCACCGTTCTTTAGCCCACTCAGCCACCCCAGTTCAGACATAGCCAAATGCAAATCAGTCTGACCCTGTGCCTCATGGGAACAGTCCAGCTCGAACTGCCAAGCCATGTCTTCCCTGTACCGGAAACAAGCTTCCTAGGACCGGTTACTGGTATTTCAGCAGTCTTCAGCCAGGCTTGCTTGAATCCAGTGGCAAAGTGAGCAAGGGACTCACGTCTGAGCATACCCTGCCAACTTATGGCGAACAAAGCAAAAAGCAAAGGAAATGATGGACGGAGTGTTGAACATTGCAAGCACTCACCCCCAGTCAACTGATCTGGGTTTAATCCATCACCGTTCTTTAGCCCACTCAGCCACCCCAGTTCAGACATGGCCATATGCAAATCAGTCTGACCCTGTGCCTCATGGGAACTGTCCAGCCCGAACTGCCAAGCCATGTCTTCCCTGGACCGGAAACAAGCTTCCTAGAACCGGATTCTGGCATTTCAGCCGTCTTCAGCCAGGCTTGCTTGAATCCAGTGGCAAAGTGAGCAAGGGACTCACGTCTGAGCATACCCTGCCAACTCATGGCGAACAAAGCAAAAACCAAAGGAAATGATGGACGGAGTGTTGAACATTGCAAGCACTCACCCCCAGTCAACTGATCTGGGTTTAATCCATCACCGTTCTTTAGCCCACTCAGCCACCCCAGTTCAGACATGGCCATATGCAAATCTGTCTGACCCTGTGCCTCATGGGAACAGTCCAGCCCGAACAGCCAAGCCATGTCTTCCCTGGACCGGAAACAAGCTTCCTAGGACCGGTTTCTGGCATTTCAGCCGTCTTCAGCCAGGCTTGCTTGAATCCAGTGGCAAAGTGAGCAAGGGACTCACGTCTGAGCATACCCTGCCAACTTATGGCAAACAAAGAAAAAACCAAAGGAAATGATGGACGGAGTGTTGAACATTGCAAGCACTCACCCCCAGTAAACTGATCTGGGTTTAATCCATCACCGTACTTTAGCCCACTCAGCCACCCCAGTTCAGACATGGCCATATGCAAATCAGTCTGACCCTGTGCCTCATGGGAACAGTCCAGCCCGAACTGTCAAGCCATGTCTTCCCTGGACCAGAAACAAGCTTCCTAGGACCGGTTTCTGGCATTTCAGCCGTCTACAGCCAGGCTTGCTTGAATCCAGTGGCAAAGTGAGCAAGGGACTCACGTCTGAGCATACCCTGCCAACTTATCGCGAACAAAGCAAAAACCAAAGGAAATGATGGACGGAGTGTTGAACATTGCAAGCACTCACCCCCAGTCAACTGATCTGGGTTTAATCCATCACCGTTCTTTAGCCCACTCAGCCACCCCAGTTCAGACATGGCCATATGCAAATCAGTCTGACCCTGTGCCTCATGAGAACAGTCCAGCTCGAACTGCCAAGCCATGTCTTCCCTGGACCGGAAACAAGCTTCCTAGGACCGGTTTCTGGTATTTCAGCAGTCTTCAGCCAGGCTTGCTTGAATCCAGTGGCAAAGTGAGCAAGGGACTCACGTCTGAGCATACCCTGCCAACTTATGGCGAACAAAGCAAAAAGCAAAGGAAATGATGGACGGAGTGTTGAACATTGCAAGCACTCACCCCCAGTCAACTGATCTGGGTTTAATCCATCACCGTTCTTTAGCCCACTCAGCCACCCCACTTCAGACATAGCCATATGCAAATCAGTCTGACCCTGTGCCTCATGGGAACAGTCCAGCCCGAACTGCCAAGCCATGTCTTCCCTGGACCGGAAACAAGCTTCCTAGAACCGGTTTCTGGCATTTCAGCCGTCTTCAGCCAGGCTTGCTTGAATCCAGTGGCAAAGTGAGTAAGGGACTCACGTCTGAGCATACCCTGCCAACTTATGGCGAACAAAGCAAAAACCAAAGGAAATGATGGACTGAGTGTTGAACATTGCAAGCACTGACCCCCAGTCAACTGATCTGGGTTTAATCCATCACCGTTCTTTAGCCCACTCAGCCACCCCAGTTCAGACATGGCCATATGCAAATCAGTCTGACCCTGTGCCTCATGGGAACTGTCCAGCCCGAACTGCCAAGCCATGTCTTCCCTGGACCGGAAACAAGCTTCCTAGAACCGGATTCTGACATTTCAGCCGTCTTCAGCCAGGCTTGCTTGAATCCAGTGGCAAAGTGAGCAAGGGACTCACGTCTGAGCATACCCTGCCAACTCATGGCGAACAAAGCAAAAACCAAAGGAAATGATGGACGGAGTGTTGAACATTGCAAGCACTCACCCCCAGTCAACTGATCTGGGTTCAATCCATCACCGTTCTTTAGCCCACTCAGCCACCCCAGTTCAGACATGGCCATATGCAAATCTGTCTGACCCTGTGCCTCATGGGAACAGTCCAGCCCGAACAGCCAAGCCATGTTTTCCCTAGACCGGAAACAAGCTTCTTAGGACCGGTTTCTGGCATTTCAGCCGTCTTCAGCCAGGCTTGCTTGAATCCAGTGGCAAAGTGAGCAAGGGACTCACGACTGAGCATACCCTACCAACTTATGGCAAACAAAGAAAAAACCAAAGGAAATGATGGACGGAGTGTTGAACATTGCAAGCACTCACCCCCAGTCAACTGATCTGGGTTTAATCCATCACCGTACTTTAGCCCACTCAGCCACCCCAGTTCAGACATGGCCATATGCAAATCAGTCTGACCCTGTGCCTCATGGGAACAGTCCAGCCCGAACTGCCAAGCCATGTTTTCCCTGGACCAGAAACAAGCTTCCTAGGACCGGTTTCTGGCATTTCAGCCGTCTTCAGCCAGGCTTGCTTGAATCCAGTGGCAAAGTGAGCAAGGGACTCACGTCTGAGCATACCCTGCCAACTTATCGCGAACAAAGCAAAAACCAAAGGAAATGATGGACGGAGTGTTGAACATTGCAAGCACTCACCCAAAGTCAACTGATCTGGGTTTAATCCATCACCGTTCTTTAGCCCACTCAGCCACCCCAGTTCAGACATGGCCATATGCAAATCAGTCTGACCCTGTGCCTCATGAGAACAGTCCAGCTCGAACTGCCAAGCCATGTCTTCCCTGGACCGGAAACAAGCTTCCTAGGACCGGTTTCTGGTATTTCAGCAGTCTTCAGCCAGGCTTGCTTGAATCCAGTGGCAAAGTGAGCAAGGGACTCACGTCTGAGCATACCCTGCCAACTTATGGCGAACAAAGCAAAAAGCAAAGGAAATGATGGACGGAGTGTTGAACATTGCAAGCACTCACCCCCAGTCAACTGATCTGGGTTTAATCCATCACCGTTCTTTAGCCCACTCAGCCACCCCAGTTCAGACATAGCCATATGCAAATCAGTCTGACCCTGTGCCTCATGGGAACAGTCCAGCCCGAACTGCCAAGCCATGTCTTCCCTGGACCGGAAACAAGCTTCCTAGAACCGGTTTCTGGCATTTCAGCCGTCTTCAGCCAGGCTTGCTTGAATCCAGTGGCAAAGTGAGCAAGGGACTCACGTCTGAGCATACCCTGCCAACTTATGGCGAACAAAGCAAAAACCAAAGGAAATGATGGACGGAGTGTTGAACATTGCAAGCACTCACCCCCAGTCAACTGATCTGGGTTTAATCCATCACCGTTCTTTAGCCCACTCAGCCACCCCAGTTCAGACATAGCCATATGCAAATCAGTCTGACCCTGTGCCTCATGGGAACAGTCCAGCTCGAACTGCCAAGCCATGTCTTCCCTGGACCGGAAACAAGCTTCCTAGGACCGGTTACTGGTATTTCAGCAGTCTTCAGCCAGGCTTGCTTGAATCCAGTGGCAAAGTGAGCAAGGGACTCACGCCTGAGCATACCCTGCCAACTTATGGCGAACAAAGCAAAAAGCAAAGGAAATGATGGACGGAGTGTTGAACATTGCAAGCACTCACCCCCAGTCAACTGATCTGGGTTTAATCCATCACCGTTCTTTAGCCCACTCAGCCACCCCAGTTCAGACATGGCCATCTGCAAATCTGTCTGACCCTGTGCCTCATGGGAACAGTCCAGCCCGAACAGCCAAGCCATGTCTTCACTGGACCGGAAACAAGCTTCCTAGGACCGGTTTCTGGCATTTCAGCCATCTTCAGCCAGGCTTGCTTGAATCCAGTGGCAAAGTGAGCAAGGGACTCACGTCTGAGCATACCCTGCCAACTTATGGCGAACAAAGCAAAAACCAAAGGAAATGATGGACGGAGTGTTGAACATTGCAAGCACTCACCCCCAGTCAACTGATCTGGGTTTAATCCATCACCGTTCTTTAGCCCACTCAGCCACCCCAGTTGAGACATGACCATATGCAAATCCGTCTGACCCTGTGCCTCATGGGAACAGTCCAGCCTGAACTGCCAAGCCATGTCTTTCCTGGACCGGAAACAAGCTTCCTAGGACCGGTTTCTGGCATTTCAGCCGTCTTCAGCCAGGCTTGCTTGAATCGAGTGGCAAAGTGAGCAAGGGACTCACGTCTGAGCATACCCTGCCAACTCATGGCGAACAAAGCAAAAACCAAAGAAAATGATGGACGGAGTGTTGAACATTGCAAGCACTCACCCCCAGTCAACTGATCTGGGTTTAATCCATCACCGTTCTTTAGCCCACTCAGCCACCCCAGTTCAGACATGGCCATATGCAAATCTGTCTGACCCTGTGCCTCATGGGAACAGTCCAGCCCGAACAGCCAAGCCATGTCTTCACTGGACCGGAAATGAGCTTCCTAGGACAGGTTTCTGGCATTTCAGCCATCTTCAGCCAGGCTTGCTTGAATCCAGTGGCAAAGTGAGCAAGGGACTCACGTCTGAGCATACCCTGCCAACTTATGGCGAACAAAGCAAAAACCAAAGGAAATGATGGACGGAGTGTTGAACATTGCAAGCACTCACCCCCAGTCAACTGATCTGGGTTTAATCCATCACCGTTCTTTAGCCCACTCAGCCACCCCAGTTCAGACATAGCCATATGCAAATCAGTCTGACCCTGTGCCTCATGGGAACAGTCCAGCCCGAACTGCCAAGCCATGTCTTCCCTGGACCGGAAACAAGCTTCCTAGAACCGGTTTCTGGCATTTCAGCCGTCTTCAGCCAGGCTTGCTTGAATCCAGTGGCAAAGTGAGCAAGGGACTCACGTCTGAGCATACCCTGCCAACTTATGGCGAACAAAGCAAAAACCAAAGGAAATGATGGACGGAGTGTTGAACATTGCAAGCACTCACCCCCAGTCAACTGATCAGGGTTTAATCCATCACCGTTCTTTAGCCCACTCAGCCACCCCAGTTCAGACATAGCCATATGCAAATCAGTCTGACCCTGTGCCTCATGGGAACAGTCCAGCTCGAACTGCCAAGCCATGTCTTCCCTGGACCGGAAACAAGCTTCCTAAGACCGGTTTCTGGTATTTCAGCAGTCTTCAGCCAGGCTTGCTTGAATCCAGTGGCAAAGTGAGCAAGGGACTCACGTCTGAGCATACCCTGCCAACTTATGGCGAACAAAGCAAAAAGCAAAGGAAATGATGGACGGAGTGTTGAACATTGCAAGCACTCACCCCCAGTCAACTGATCTGGGTTTAATCCATCACCGTTCTTTAGCCCACTCAGCCACCCCAGTTCAGACATAGCCATATGCAAATCAGTCTGACCCTGTGCCTCATGGGAACAGTCCAGCCCGAACTGCCAAGCCATGTCTTCCCTGGACCGGAAACAAGCTTCCTAGAACCGGTTTCTGGCATTTCAGCCGTCTTCAGCCAGGCTTGCTTGAATCCAGTGGCAAAGTGAGCAAGGGACTCACGTCTGAGCATACCCTGCCAACTTATGGCGAACAAAGCAAAAACCAAAGGAAATGATGGACGGAGTGTTGAACATTGCAAGCACTCACCCCCAGTCAACTGATCAGGGTTTAATCCATCACCGTTCTTTAGCCCACTCAGCCACCCCAGTTCAGACATAGCCATATGCAAATCAGTCTGACCCTGTGCCTCATGGGAACAGTCCAGCTCGAACTGCCAAGCCATGTCTTCCCTGGACCGGAAACAAGCTTCCTAGGACCGGTTTCTGGTATTTCAGCAGTCTTCAGCCAGGCTTGCTTGAATCCAGTGGCAAAGTGAGCAAGGGACTCACGTCTGAGCATACCCTGCCAACTTATGGCGAACAAAGCAAAAAGCAAAGGAAATGATGGACGGAGTGTTGAACATTGCAAGCACTCACCCCCAGTCAACTGATCTGGGTTTAATCCATCACCGTTCTTTAGCCCACTCAGCCACCCCAGTTCAGACATAGCCAAATGCAAATCAGTCTGACCCTGTGCCTCATGGGAACAGTCCAGCTCGAACTGCCAAGCCATGTCTTCCCTGTACCGGAAACAAGCTTCCTAGGACCGGTTTCTGGCATTTCAGCCGTCTTCAGCCAGGCTTGCTTGAATCCAGTGGCAAAGTGAGCAAGGGACTCACGTCTGAGCATACCCTGCCAACTCATGGCGAACAAAGCAAAAACCAAAGAAAATGATGGACGGAGTGTTGAACATTGCAAGCACTCACCCCCAGTCAACTGATCTGGGTTTAATCCATCACCGTTCTTTAGCCCACTCAGCCACCCCAGTTCAGACATGGCCATATGCAAATCTGTCTGACCCTGTGCCTCATGGGAACAGTCCAGCCCGAACAGCCAAGCCATGTCTTCACTGGACCGGAAATAAGCTTCCTAGGACCGGTTTCTGGCATTTCAGCCGTCTTCAGCCAGGCATGCTTGAATCCAGTGGCAAAGTGAGCAAGGGACTCACGTCTGAGCATACCCTGCCAACTCATGGCGAACAAAGCAAAAACCAAAGAAAATGATGGACGGAGTGTTGAACATTGCAAGCACTCACCCCCAGTCAACTGATCTGGGTTTAATCCATCACCGTTCTTTAGCCCACTCAGCCACCCCAGTTCAGACATGGCCATATGCAAATCTGTCTGACCCTGTGCCTCATGGGAACAGTCCAGCCCGAACAGCCAAGCCATGTCTTCACTGGACCGGAAACAAGCTTCCTAGGACCGGTTTCTGGCATTTCAGCCATCTTCAGCCAGGCTTGCTTGAATCCAGTGGCAAAGTGAGCAAGGGACTCACGTCTGAGCATACCCTGCCAACTTATGGCGAACAAAGCAAAAACCAAAGGAAATGATGGACGGAGTGTTGAACATTGCAAGCACTCACCCCCAGGCAACTGATCTGGGTTTAATCCATCACCGTTCTTTAGCCCACTCAGCCACCCCAGTTCAGACATGGCCATATGCAAATCAGTCTGACCCTGTGCCTCATGGGAACAGTCCAGCCTGAACTGCCAAGCCATGTCTTCCCTGGACCGGAAACAAGCTTCCTAGGACCGGTTTCTGGCATTTCAGCCGTCTTCAGCCAGGCTTGCTTGAATCCAGTGGCAAAGTGAGCAAGGGACTCACGTCTGAGCATACCCTGCCAACTTATGGCGAACAAAGCAAAAACCAAAGGAAATGATGGACGGAGTGTTGAACATTGCAAGCACTCACCCCCAGTCAACTGATCAGGGTTTAATCCATCACCGTTCTTTAGCCCACTCAGCCACCCCAGTTCAGACATAGCCATATGCAAATCAGTCTGACCCTGTGCCTCATGGGAACAGTCCAGCTCGAACTGCCAAGCCATGTCTTCCCTGGACCGGAAACAAGCTTCCTAGGACCGGTTTCTGGTATTTCAGCAGTCTTCAGCCAGGCTTCCTTGAATCCAGTGGCAAAGTGAGCAAAAGACTCACGTCAGAGCATACCCTGCCAACTTATGGCGAACAAAGCAAAAACCAAAGGAAATGATGGACGGAGTGTTGAACATTGCAAGCACTCACGCCCAGTCAACTGATCTGGGTTTAATCCATCACCGTTCTTTAGCCCACTCAGCCACCCCAGTTCAGACATGGCCATATGCAAATCAGTCTGAACCTGTGCCTCATGGGAACAGTCCAGCCCGAATTGCCAAGCCATGTCTTCCCTGGACCGGAAACAAGCTTCCTAGGACCTGTTTCTGGCATTTCAGCCGTCTTCAACCAGGCTTGCTTGAATCCAGTGGCAAAGAGAGCATGTGACTCATATCTGAGCATACCCTGCCAACTTATGGCGAACAAAGCAAAAACCAAAGGAAATTATGGACGGAGTGTTGAACATTGCAAGCGCTCACCCCCAGTCAACTGATCTGGGTTTAATCCATCACCGTTCTTTAGCCCACTCAGCCACCCCAGTTCAGACATGGCCATATGCAAATCTGTCTGACCCTGTGCCTCATGGGAACAGTCCAGCCCGAACAGCCAAGCCATGTCTTCACTGGACCGGAAATAAGCTTCCTAGGACCGGTTTCTGGCATTTCAGACATCTTCAGCAAGGCTTGCTTGAATCCAGTGGCAAAGTGAGCAAGGGACTCACGTCTGAGCATACCCTGCCAACTTATGGCGAACGAAGCAAAAAGCAAAGGAAATGATGGACGGGGTGTTGAACATTGCAAGTACTCACCCCCAGTCAACTGATCTGGGTTTAATCCATCACCGTTCTTTAGCCCACTCAGCCACCCCAGTTCAGACATAGCCAAATGCAAATCAGTCTGACCCTGTGCCTCATGGGAACAGTCCAGCTCGAACTGCCAAGCCATGTCTTCCCTGTACCGGAAACAAGCTTCCTAGGACCGGTTACTGGTATTTCAGCAGTCTTCAGCCAGGCTTGCTTGAATCCAGTGGCAAAGTGAGCAAGGGACTCACGTCTGAGCATACCCTGCCAACTTATGGCGAACAAAGCAAAAAGCAAAGGAAATGATGGACGGAGTGTTGAACATTGCAAGCACTCACCCCCAGTCAACTGATCTGGGTTTAATCCATCACCGTTCTTTAGCCCACTCAGCCACCCCAGTTCAGACATGGCCATATGCAAATCAGTCTGACCCTGTGCCTCATGGGAACTGTCCAGCCCGAACTGCCAAGCCATGTCTTCCCTGGACCGGAAACAAGCTTCCTAGAACCGGATTCTGGCATTTCAGCCGTCTTCAGCCAGGCTTGCTTGAATCCAGTGGCAAAGTGAGCAAGGGACTCACGTCTGAGCATACCCTGCCAACTTATCGCGAACAAAGCAAAAACCAAAGGAAATGATGGACGGAGTGTTGAACATTGCAAGCACTCACCCCCAGTCAACTGATCTGGGTTTAATCCATCACCGTTCTTTAGCCCACTCAGCCACCCCAGTTCAGACATGGCCATATGCAAATCAGTCTGACCCTGTGCCTCATGAGAACAGTCCAGCTCGAACTGCCAAGCCATGTCTTCCCTGGACCGGAAACAAGCTTCCTAGGACCGGTTTCTGGTATTTCAGCAGTCTCTAGCCAGGCTTGCTTGAATCCAGTGGCAAAGTGAGCAAGGGACTCACGTCTGAGCATACCCTGCCAACTTATGGCGAACAAAGCAAAAAGCAAAGGAAATGATGGACGGAGTGTTGAACATTGCAAGCACTCACCCCCAGTCAACTGATCTGGGTTTAATCCATCACCGTTCTTTAGCCCACTCAGCCACCCCACTTCAGACATAGCCATATGCAAATCAGTCTGACCCTGTGCCTCATGGGAACAGTCCAGCCCGAACTGCCAAGCCATGTCTTCCCTGGACCGGAAACAAGCTTCCTAGAACCGGTTTCTGGCATTTCAGCCGTCTTCAGCCAGGCTTGCTTGAATCCAGTGGCAAAGTGAGTAAGGGACTCACGTCTGAGCATACCCTGCCAACTTATGGCGAACAAAGCAAAAACCAAAGGAAATGATGGACTGAGTGTTGAACATTGCAAGCACTGACCCCCAGTCAACTGATCTGGGTTTAATCCATCACCGTTCTTTAGCCCACTCAGCCACCCCAGTTCAGACATGGCCATATGCAAATCAGTCTGACCCTGTGCCTCATGGGAACTGTCCAGCCCGAACTGCCAAGCCATGTCTTCCCTGGACCGGAAACAAGCTTCCTAGAACCGGATTCTGACATTTCAGCCGTCTTCAGCCAGGCTTGCTTGAATCCAGTGGCAAAGTGAGCAAGGGACTCACGTCTGAGCATACCCTGCCAACTCATGGCGAACAAAGCAAAAACCAAAGGAAATGATGGACGGAGTGTTGAACATTGCAAGCACTCACCCCCAGTCAACTGATCTGGGTTCAATCCATCACCGTTCTTTAGCCCACTCAGCCACCCCAGTTCAGACATGGCCATATGCAAATCTGTCTGACCCTGTGCCTCATGGGAACAGTCCAGCCCGAACAGCCAAGCCATGTTTTCCCTGGACCGGAAACAAGCTTCTTAGGACCGGTTTCTGGCATTTCAGCCGTCTTCAGCCAGGCTTGCTTGAATCCAGTGGCAAAGTGAGCAAGGGACTCACGTCTGAGCATACCCTACCAACTTATGGCAAACAAAGAAAAAACCAAAGGAAATGATGGACGGAGTGTTGAACATTGCAAGCACTCACCCCCAGTCAACTGATCTGGGTTTAATCCATCACCGTACTTTAGCCCACTCAGCCACCCCAGTTCAGACATGGCCATATGCAAATCAGTCTGACCCTGTGCCTCATGGGAACAGTCCAGCCCGAACTGCCAAGCCATGTCTTCCCTGGACCAGAAACAAGCTTCCTAGGACCGGTTTCTGGCATTTCAGCCGTCTTCAGCCAGGCTTGCTTGAATCCAGTGGCAAAGTGAGCAAGGGACTCACGTCTGAGCATACCCTGCCAACTTATCGCGAACAAAGCAAAAACCAAAGGAAATGATGGACGGAGTGTTGAACATTGCAAGCACTCACCCAAAGTCAACTGATCTGGGTTTAATCCATCACCGTTCTTTAGCCCACTCAGCCACCCCAGTTCAGACATGGCCATATGCAAATCAGTCTGACCCTGTGCCTCATGAGAACAGTCCAGCTCGAACTGCCAAGCCATGTCTTCCCTGGACCGGAAACAAGCTTCCTAGGACCGGTTTCTGGTATTTCAGCAGTCTTCAGCCAGGCTTGCTTGAATCCAGTGGCAAAGTGAGCAAGGGACTCACGTCTGAGCATACCCTGCCAACTTATGGCGAACAAAGCAAAAAGCAAAGGAAATGATGGACGGAGTGTTGAACATTGCAAGCACTCACCCCCAGTCAACTGATCTGGGTTTAATCCATCACCGTTCTTTAGCCCACTCAGCCACCCCAGTTCAGACATAGCCATATGCAAATCAGTCTGACCCTGTGCCTCATGGGAACAGTCCAGCCCGAACTGCCAAGCCATGTCTTCCCTGGACCGGAAACAAGCTTCCTAGAACCGGTTTCTGGCATTTCAGCCGTCTTCAGCCAGGCTTGCTTGAATCCAGTGGCAAAGTGAGCAAGGGACTCACGTCTGAGCATACCCTGCCAACTTATGGCGAACAAAGCAAAAACCAAAGGAAATGATGGACGGAGTGTTGAACATTGCAAGCACTCACCCCCAGTCAACTGATCTGGGTTTAATCCATCACCGTTCTTTAGCCCACTCAGCCACCCCAGTTCAGATATAGCCATATGCAAATCAGTCTGACCCTGTGCCTCATGGGAACAGTCCAGCTCGAACTGCCAAGCCATGTCTTCCCTGGACCGGAAACAAGCTTCCTAGGACCGGTTACTGGTATTTCAGCAGTCTTCAGCCAGGCTTGCTTGAATCCAGTGGCAAAGTGAGCAAGGGACTCACGCCTGAGCATACCCTGCCAACTTATGGCGAACAAAGCAAAAAGCAAAGGAAATGATGGACGGAGTGTTGAACATTGCAAGCACTCACCCCCAGTCAACTGATCTGGGTTTAATCCATCACCGTTCTTTAGCCCACTCAGCCACCCCAGTTCAGACATGGCCATCTGCAAATCTGTCTGACCCTGTGCCTCATGGGAACAGTCCAGCCCGAACAGCCAAGCCATGTCTTCACTGGACCGGAAACAAGCTTCCTAGGACCGGTTTCTGGCATTTCAGCCATCTTCAGCCAGGCTTGCTTGAATCGAGTGGCAAAGTGAGCAACGGACTCACGTCTGAGCATACCCTGCCAACTCATGGCGAACAAAGCAAAAACCAAAGAAAATGATGGACGGAGTGTTGAACATTGCAAGCACTCACCCCCAGTCAACTGATCTGGGTTTAATCCATCACCGTTCTTTAGCCCACTCAGCCACCCCAGTTCAGACATGGCCATATGCAAATCTGTCTGACCCTGTGCCTCATGGGAACAGTCCAGCCCGAACAGCCAAGCCATGTCTTCACTGGACCGGAAATGAGCTTCCTAGGACAGGTTTCTGGCATTTCAGCCATCTTCAGCCAGGCTTGCTTGAATCCAGTGGCAAAGTGAGCAAGGGACTCACGTCTGAGCATACCCTGCCAACTTATGGCGAACAAAGCAAAAACCAAAGGAAATGATGGACGGAGTGTTGAACATTGCAAGCACTCACCCCCAGTCAACTGATCTGGGTTTAATCCATCACCGTTCTTTAGCCCACTCAGCCACCCCAGTTCAGACATAGCCATATGCAAATCAGTCTGACCCTGTGCCTCATGGGAACAGTCCAGCCCGAACTGCCAAGCCATGTCTTCCCTGGACCGGAAACAAGCTTCCTAGAACCGGTTTCTGGCATTTCAGCCATCTTCAGCCAGGCTTGCTTGAATCCAGTGGCAAAGTGAGCAAGGGACTCACGTCTGAGCATACCCTGCCAACTTATGGCGAACAAAGCAAAAACCAAAGGAAATGATGGACGGAGTGTTGAACATTGCAAGCACTCACCCCCAGTCAACTGATCAGGGTTTAATCCATCACCGTTCTTTAGCCCACTCAGCCACCCCAGTTCAGACATAGCCATATGCAAATCAGTCTGACCCTGTGCCTCATGGGAACAGTCCAGCTCGAACTGCCAAGCCATGTCTTCCCTGGACCGGAAACAAGCTTCCTAGGACCGGTTTCTGGTATTTCAGCAGTCTTCAGCCAGGCTTGCTTGAATCCAGTGGCAAAGTGAGCAAGGGACTCACGTCTGAGCATACCCTGCCAACTTATGGCGAACAAAGCAAAAAGCAAAGGAAATGATGGACGGAGTGTTGAACATTGCAAGCACTCACCCCCAGTCAACTGATCTGGGTTTAATCCATCACCGTTCTTTAGCCCACTCAGCCACCCCAGTTCAGACATAGCCATATGCAAATCAGTCTGACCCTGTGCCTCATGGGAACAGTCCAGCCCGAACTGCCAAGCCATGTCTTCCCTGGACCGGAAACAAGCTTCCTAGAACCGGTTTCTGGCATTTCAGCCGTCTTCAGCCAGGCTTGCTTGAATCCAGTGGCAAAGTGAGCAAGGGACTCACGTCTGAGCATACCCTGCCAACTTATGGCGAACAAAGCAAAAACCAAAGGAAATGATGGACGGAGTGTTGAACATTGCAAGCACTCACCCCCAGTCAACTGATCAGGGTTTAATCCATCACCGTTCTTTAGCCCACTCAGCCACCCCAGTTCAGACATAGCCATATGCAAATCAGTCTGACCCTGTGCCTCATGGGAACAGTCCAGCTCGAACTGCCAAGCCATGTCTTCCCTGGACCGGAAACAAGCTTCCTAGGACCGGTTTCTGGTATTTCAGCAGTCTTCAGCCAGGCTTGCTTGAATCCAGTGGCAAAGTGAGCAAGGGACTCACGTCTGAGCATACCCTGCCAACTTATGGCGAACAAAGCAAAAAGCAAAGGAAATGATGGACGGAGTGTTGAACATTGCAAGCACTCACCCCCAGTCAACTGATCTGGGTTTAATCCATCACCGTTCTTTAGCCCACTCAGCCACCCCAGTTCAGACATAGCCAAATGCAAATCAGTCTGACCCTGTGCCTCATGGGAACAGTCCAGCTCGAACTGCCAAGCCATGTCTTCCCTGTACCGGAAACAAGCTTCCTAGGACCGGTTTCTGGCATTTCAGCAGTCTTCAGCCAGGCTTGCTTGAATCCAGTGGCAAAGTGAGCAAGGGACTCACGTCTGAGCATACCCTGCCAACTCATGGCGAACAAAGCAAAAACCAAAGAAAATGATGGACGGAGTGTTGAACATTGCAAGCACTCACCCCCAGTCAACTGATCTGGGTTTAATCCATCACCGTTCTTTAGCCCACTCAGCCACCCCAGTTCAGACATGGCCATATGCAAATCTGTCTGACCCTGTGCCTCATGGGAACAGTCCAGCCCGAACAGCCAAGCCATGTCTTCACTGGACCGGAAATAAGCTTCCTAGGACCGGTTTCTGGCATTTCAGCCGTCTTCAGCCAGGCTTGCTTGAATCCAGTGGCAAAGTGAGCAAGGGACTCACGTCTGAGCATACCCTGCCAACTCATGGCGAACAAAGCAAAAACCAAAGAAAATGATGGACGGAGTGTTGAACATTGCAAGCACTCACCCCCAGTCAACTGATCTGGGTTTAATCCATCACCGTTCTTTAGCCCACTCAGCCACCCCAGTTCAGACATGGCCATATGCAAATCTGTCTGACCCTGTGCCTCATGGGAACAGTCCAGCCCGAACAGCCAAGCCATGTCTTCACTGGACCGGAAATAAGCTTCCTAGGACCGGTTTCTGGCATTTCAGCCATCTTCAGCCAGGCTTGCTTGAATCCAGTGGCAAAGTGAGCAAGGGACTCACGTCTGAGCATACCCTGCCAACTTATGGCGAACAAAGCAAAAACCAAAGGAAATGATGGACGGAGTGTTGAACATTGCAAGCACTCACCCCCAGGCAACTGATCTGGGTTTAATCCATCACCGTTCTTTAGCCCACTCAGCCACCCCAGTTCAGACATGGCCATATGCAAATCAGTCTGACCCTGTGCCTCATGGGAACAGTCCAGCCTGAACTGCCAAGCCATGTCTTCCCTGGACCGGAAACAAGCTTCCTAGGACCGGTTTCTGGCATTTCAGCCGTCTTCAGCCAGGCTTGCTTGAATCCAGTGGCAAAGTGAGCAATGGACTCACGTCTGAGCATACCCTGCCAACTTATGGCGAACAAAGCAAAAACCAAAGGAAATGATGGACGGAGTGTTGAACATTGCAAGCACTCACCCCCAGTCAACTGATCAGGGTTTAATCCATCACCGTTCTTTAGCCCACTCAGCCACCCCAGTTCAGACATAGCCATATGCAAATCAGTCTGACCCTGTGCCTCATGGGAACAGTCCAGCTCGAACTGCCAAGCCATGTCTTCCCTGGTCCGGAAACAAGCTTCCTAGGACCGGTTTCTGGTATTTCAGCAGTCTTCAGCCAGGCTTCCTTGAATCCAGTGGCAAATTGAGCAAGGGACTCACGTCTGAGCATACCCTGCCAACTTATTGCGAACAAAGCAAAAAGCAAAGGAAATGATGGACGGAGTGTTGAACATTGCAAGCACTCACCCCCAGTCAACTGATCTGGGTTTAATCCATCACCGTTCTTTAGCCCACTCAGCCACCCCAGTTCAGACATAGCCATATGCAAATCAGTCTGACCCTGTGCCTCATGGGAACAGTCCAGCTCGAACTGCCAAGCCATGTCTTCCCTGTACCGGAAACAAGCTTCCTAGGACCGGTTTCTGGTATTTCAGCAGTCTTCAGCCAGGCTTGCTTGAATCCAGTGGCAAAGTGAGCAAGGGACTCACATCTGAGCATACCCTGCCAACTTATGGCGAACAAAGCAAAAAGCAAAGGAAATGATGGACGGAGTGTTGAACATTGCAAGCACTCACCCCCAGTCAACTGATCTGGGTTTAATCCATCACCGTTCTTTAGCCCACTCAGCCACCCCAGTTCAGACATAGCCATATGCAAATCAGTCTGACCCTGTGCCTCATGGGAACAGTCCAGCCCGAACTGCCAAGCCATGTCTTCCCTGGACCGGAAACAAGCTTCCTAGAACCGGTTTCTGTCATTTCAGCCGTCTTCAGCCAGGCTTGCTTGAATCCAGTGGCAAAGTGAGCAAGGGACTCACGTCTGAGCATACCCTGCCAACTCATGGCGAACAAAGCAAAAACCAAAGGAAATGATGGACGGAGTGTTGAACATTGCAAGCACTCACCCCCAGTCAACTGATCTGGGTTTAATCCATCACCGTTCTTTAGCCCACTCAGCCACCCCAGTTCAGACATGGCCATATGCAAATCTGTCTGACCCTGTGCCTCATGGGAACAGTCCAGCCCGAATAGCCAAGCCATTTCTTCACTGGACCGGAAACAAGCTGCCTAGGACCGGTTTCTGGCATTTCAGCCATCTTCAGCCAGGCTTGCTTGAATACAGTGGCAAAGTGAGCAAGGGACTCACGTCTGAGCATACCCTGCCAACTTATGGCGAACAAAGCAAAAACCAAAGGAAATGATGGACGGAGTGTTGAACATTGCAAGCACTCACCCCCAGGCAACTGATCTGGGTTTAATCCATCACCGTTCTTTAGCCCACTCAGCCACCCCAGTTCAGACATGGCCATATGCAAATCAGTCTGACCCTGTGCCTCATGGGAACAGTCCAGCCTGAACTGCCAAGCCATGTCTTCCCTGGACCGGAAACAAGCTTCCTAGGACCGGTTTCTGGCATTTCAGCCGTCTTCAGCCAGGCTTGCTTGAATCCAGTGGCAAAGTGAGCAAGGGACTCACGTCTGAGCATACCCTGCCAACTTAAGGCGAACAAAGCAAAAACCAAAGGAAATGATGGACGGAGTGTTGAACATTGCACGCACTCACCCCCAGTCAATTGATCTGGGTTTAATCCATCACCGTTCTTTAGCACACTCAGCCACCCCAGTTCAGACATGGCCATATGCAAATCAGTCTGACCCTGTGCCTCATGGGAACAGTCCAGCCCGAACTGCCAAGCCATGTCTTCCCTGGACCGGAAAAAAGCTTCCTAGGACCGGTTTCTGGCATTTCAGCCGTCTTCAGCCAGGCTTGCTTGAATCCAGTGGCAAAGTGAGCAAAAGACTCACGTCAGAGCATACCCTGCCAACTTATGGCGAACAAAGCAAAAACCAAAGGAAATGATGGACGGAGTGTTGAACATTGCAAGCACTCACGCCCAGTCAACTGATCTGGGTTTAATCCATCACTGTTCTTTAGCCCACTCAGCCACCCCAGTTCAGACATGGCCATATGCAAATCAGTCTGACCCTGTGCCTCATGGGAACAGTCCAGCCCGAATTGCCAAGCCATGTCTTCCCTGGACCGGAAACAAGCTTCCTAGGACCTGTTTCTGGCATTTCAGCCGTCTTCAACCAGGCTTGCTTGAATCCAGTGGCAAAGAGAGCAAGTGACTCATATCTGAGCATACCCTGCCAACTTATGGCGAACAAAGCAAAAACCAAAGGAAATTATGGACGGAGTGTTGAACATTGCAAGCGCTCACCCCCAGTCAACTGATCTGGGTTTAATCCATCACCGTTCTTTAGCCCACTCAGCCACCCCAGTTCAGACATGGCCATATGCAAATCTGTCTGACCCTGTGCCTCATGGGAACAGTCCAGCCCGAACAGCCAAGCCATGTCTTCACTGGACCGGAAATAAGCTTCCTAGGACCGGTTTCTGGCATTTCAGACATCTTCAGCAAGGCTTGCTTGAATCCAGTGGCAAAGTGAGCAAGGGACTCACGTCTGAGCATACCCTGCCAACTTATGGCGAACAAAGCAAAAAGCAAAGGAAATGATGGACGGGGTGTTGAACATTGCACGTACTCACCCCCAGTCAACTGATCTGGGTTTAATCCATCACCGTTCTTTAGCCCACTCAGCCACCCCAGTTCAGACATAGCCAAATGCAAATCAGTCTGACCCTGTGCCTCATGGGAACAGTCCAGCTCGAACTGCCAAGCCATGTCTTCCCTGTACCGGAAACAAGCTTCCTAGGACCGGTTACTGGTATTTCAGCAGTCTTCAGCCAGGCTTGCTTGAATCCAGTGGCAAAGTGAGCAAGGGACTCACGTCTGAGCATACCCTGCCAACTTATGGCGAACAAAGCAAAAAGCAAAGGAAATGATGGACAGAGTGTTGAACATTGCAAGCACTCACCCCCAGTCAACTGATCTGGGTTTAATCCATCACCGTTCTTTAGCCCACTCAGCCACCCCAGTTCAGACATGGCCATATGCAAATCAGTCTGACCCTGTGCCTCATGGGAACTGTCCAGCCCGAACTGCCAAGCCATGTCTTCCCTGGACCGGAAACAAGCTTCCTAGAACCGGATTCTGGCATTTCAGCCGTCTTCAGCCAGGCTTGCTTGAATCCAGTGGCAAAGTGAGCAAGGGACTCACGTCTGAGCATACCCTGCCAACTCATGGCGAACAAAGCAAAAACCAAAGGAAATGATGGACGGAGTGTTGAACATTGCAAGCACTCACCCCCAGTCAACTGATCTGGGTTTAATCCATCACCGTTCTTTAGCCCACTCAGCCACCCCAGTTCAGACATGGCCATATGCAAATCTGTCTGACCCTGTGCCTCATGGGAACAGTCCAGCCCGAACAGCCAAGCCATGTCTTCCCTGGACCGGAAACAAGCTTCCTAGGACCGGTTTCTGGCATTTCAGCCGTCTTCAGCCAGGCTTGCTTGAATCCAGTGGCAAAGTGAGCAAGGGACTCACGTCTGAGCATACCCTGCCAACTTATGGCAAACAAAGAAAAAACCAAAGGAAATGATGGACGGAGTGTTGAACATTGCAAGCACTCACCCCCAGTAAACTGATCTGGGTTTAATCCATCACCGTACTTTAGCCCACTCAGCCACCCCAGTTCAGACATGGCCATATGCAAATCAGTCTGACCCTGTGCCTCATGGGAACAGTCCAGCCCGAACTGTCAAGCCATGTCTTCCCTGGACCAGAAACAAGCTTCCTAGGACCGGTTTCTGGCATTTCAGCCGTCTACAGCCAGGCTTGCTTGAATCCAGTGGCAAAGTGAGCAAGGGACTCACGTCTGAGCATACCCTGCCAACTTATCGCGAACAAAGCAAAAACCAAAGGAAATGATGGACGGAGTGTTGAACATTGCAAGCACTCACCCCCAGTCAACTGATCTGGGTTTAATCCATCACCGTTCTTTAGCCCACTCAGCCACCCCAGTTCAGACATGGCCATATGCAAATCAGTCTGACCCTGTGCCTCATGAGAACAGTCCAGCTCGAACTGCCAAGCCATGTCTTCCCTGGACCGGAAACAAGCTTCCTAGGACCGGTTTCTGGTATTTCAGCAGTCTTCAGCCAGGCTTGCTTGAATCCAGTGGCAAAGTGAGCAAGGGACTCACGTCTGAGCATACCCTGCCAACTTATGGCGAACAAAGCAAAAAGCAAAGGAAATGATGGACGGAGTGTTGAACATTGCAAGCACTCACCCCCAGTCAACTGATCTGGGTTTAATCCATCACCGTTCTTTAGCCCACTCAGCCACCCCACTTCAGACATAGCCATATGCAAATCAGTCTGACCCTGTGCCTCATGGGAACAGTACAGCCCGAACTGCCAAGCCATGTCTTCCCTGGACCGGAAACAAGCTTCCTAGAACCGGTTTCTGGCATTTCAGCCGTCTTCAGCCAGGCTTGCTTGAATCCAGTGGCAAAGTGAGTAAGGGACTCACGTCTGAGCATACCCTGCCAACTTATGGCGAACAAAGCAAAAACCAAAGGAAATGATGGACTGAGTGTTGAACATTGCAAGCACTGACCCCCAGTCAACTGATCTGGGTTTAATCCATCACCGTTCTTTAGCCCACTCAGCCACCCCAGTTCAGACATGGCCATATGCAAATCAGTCTGACCCTGTGCCTCATGGGAACTGTCCAGCCCGAACTGCCAAGCCATGTCTTCCCTGGACCGGAAACAAGCTTCCTAGAACCGGATTCTGACATTTCAGCCGTCTTCAGCCAGGCTTGCTTGAATCCAGTGGCAAAGTGAGCAAGGGACTCACGTCTGAGCATACCCTGCCAACTCATGGCGAACAAAGCAAAAACCAAAGGAAATGATGGACGGAGTGTTGAACATTGCAAGCACTCACCCCCAGTCAACTGATCTGGGTTCAATCCATCACCGTTCTTTAGCCCACTCAGCCACCCCAGTTCAGACATGGCCATATGCAAATCTGTCTGACCCTGTGCCTCATGGGAACAGTCCAGCCCGAACAGCCAAGCCATGTTTTCCCTGGACCGGAAACAAGCTTCTTAGGACCGGTTTCTGGCATTTCAGCCGTCTTCAGCCAGGCTTGCTTGAATCCAGTGGCAAAGTGAGCAAGGGACTCACGTCTGAGCATACCCTACCAACTTATGGCAAACAAAGAAAAAACCAAAGGAAATGATGGACGGAGTGTTGAACATTGCAAGCACTCACCCCCAGTCAACTGATCTGGGTTTAATCCATCACCGTACTTTAGCCCACTCAGCCACCCCAGTTCAGACATGGCCATATGCAAATCAGTCTGACCCTGTGCCTCATGGGAACAGTCCAGCCCGAACTGCCAAGCCATGTCTTCCCTGGACCAGAAACAAGCTTCCTAGGACCGGTTTCTGGCATTTCAGCCGTCTTCAGCCAGGCTTGCTTGAATCCAGTGGCAAAGTGAGCAAGGGACTCACGTCTGAGCATACCCTGCCAACTTATCGTGAACAAAGCAAAAACCAAAGGAAATGATGGACGGAGTGTTGAACATTGCAAGCACTCACCCAAAGTCAACTGATCTGGGTTTAATCCATCACCGTTCTTTAGCCCACTCAGCCACCCCAGTTCAGACATGGCCATATGCAAATCAGTCTGACCCTGTGCCTCATGAGAACAGTCCAGCTCGAACTGCCAAGCCATGTCTTCCCTGGACCGGAAACAAGCTTCCTAGGACCGGTTTCTGGTATTTCAGCAGTCTTCAGCCAGGCTTGCTTGAATCCAGTGGCAAAGTGAGCAAGGGACTCACGTCTGAGCATACCCTGCCAACTTATGGCGAACAAAGCAAAAAGCAAAGGAAATGATGGACGGAGTGTTGAACATTGCAAGCACTCACCCCCAGTCAACTGATCTGGGTTTAATCCATCACCGTTCTTTAGCCCACTCAGCCACCCCAGTTCAGACATAGCCATATGCAAATCAGTCTGACCCTGTGCCTCATGGGAACAGTCCAGCCCGAACTGCCAAGCCATGTCTTCCCTGGACCGGAAACAAGCTTCCTAGAACCGGTTTCTGGCATTTCAGCCGTCTTCAGCCAGGCTTGCTTGAATCCAGTGGCAAAGTGAGCAAGGGACTCACGTCTGAGCATACCCTGCCAACTTATGGCGAACAAAGCAAAAACCAAAGGAAATGATGGACGGAGTGTTGAACATTGCAAGCACTCACCCCCAGTCAACTGATCTGGGTTTAATCCATCACCGTTCTTTAGCCCACTCAGCCACCCCAGTTCAGACATAGCCATATGCAAATCAGTCTGACCCTGTGCCTCATGGGAACAGTCCAGCTCGAACTGCCAAGCCATGTCTTCCCTGGACCGGAAACAAGCTTCCTAGGACCGGTTACTGGTATTTCAGCAGTCTTCAGCCAGGCTTGCTTGAATCCAGTGGCAAAGTGAGCAAGGGACTCACGCCTGAGCATACCCTGCCAACTTATGGCGAACAAAGCAAAAAGCAAAGGAAATGATGGACGGAGTGTTGAACATTGCAAGCACTCACCCCCAGTCAACTGATCTGGGTTTAATCCATCACCGTTCTTTAGCCCACTCAGCCACCCCAGTTCAGACATGGCCATCTGCAAATCTGTCTGACCCTGTGCCTCATGGGAACAGTCCAGCCCGAACAGCCAAGCCATGTCTTCACTGGACCGGAAACAAGCTTCCTAGGACCGGTTTCTGGCATTTCAGCCATCTTCAGCCAGGCTTGCTTGAATCCAGTGGCAAAGTGAGCAAGGGACTCACGTCTGAGCATACCCTGCCAACTTATGGCGAACAAAGCAAAAACCAAAGGAAATGATGGACGGAGTGTTGAACATTGCAAGCACTCACCCCCAGTCAACTGATCTGGGTTTAATCCATCACCGTTCTTTAGCCCACTCAGCCACCCCAGTTGAGACATGACCATATGCAAATCCGTCTGACCCTGTGCCTCATGGGAACAGTCCAGCCTGAACTGCCAAGCCATGTCTTTCCTGGACCGGAAACAAGCTTCCTAGGACCGGTTTCTGGCATTTCAGCCGTCTTCAGCCAGGCTTGCTTGAATCGAGTGGCAAAGTGAGCAAGGGACTCACGTCTGAGCATACCCTGCCAACTCATGGCGAACAAAGCAAAAACCAAAGAAAATGATGGACGGAGTGTTGAACATTGCAAGCACTCACCCCCAGTCAACTGATCTGGGTTTAATCCATCACCGTTCTTTAGCCCACTCAGCCACCCCAGTTCAGACATGGCCATATGCAAATCTGTCTGACCCTGTGCCTCATGGGAACAGTCCAGCCCGAACAGCCAAGCCATGTCTTCACTGGACCGGAAATGAGCTTCCTAGGACAGGTTTCTGGCATTTCAGCCATCTTCAGCCAGGCTTGCTTGAATCCAGTGGCAAAGTGAGCAAGGGACTCACGTCTGAGCATACCCTGCCAACTTATGGCGAACAAAGCAAAAACCAAAGGAAATGATGGACGGAGTGTTGAACATTGCAAGCACTCACCCCCAGTCAACTGATCTGGGTTTAATCCATCACCGTTCTTTAGCCCACTCAGCCACCCCAGTTCAGACATAGCCATATGCAAATCAGTCTGACCCTGTGCCTCATGGGAACAGTCCAGCCCGAACTGCCAAGCCATGTCTTCCCTGGACCGGAAACAAGCTTCCTAGAACCGGTTTCTGGCATTTCAGCCGTCTTCAGCCAGGCTTGCTTGAATCCAGTGGCAAAGTGAGCAAGGGACTCACGTCTGAGCATACCCTGCCAACTTATGGCGAACAAAGCAAAAACCAAAGGAAATGATGGACGGAGTGTTGAACATTGCAAGCACTCACCCCCAGTCAACTGATCAGGGTTTAATCCATCACCGTTCTTTAGCCCACTCAGCCACCCCAGTTCAGACATAGCCATATGCAAATCAGTCTGACCCTGTGCCTCATGGGAACAGTCCAGCTCGAACTGCCAAGCCATGTCTTCCCTGGACCGGAAACAAGCTTCCTAGGACCGGTTTCTGGTATTTCAGCAGTCTTCAGCCAGGCTTGCTTGAATCCAGTGGCAAAGTGAGCAAGGGACTCACGTCTGAGCATACCCTGCCAACTTATGGCGAACAAAGCAAAAACCAAAGGAAATGATGGACGGAGTGTTGAACATTGCAAGCACTCACCCCCAGTCAACTGATCTGGGTTTAATCCATCACCGTTCTTTAGCCCACTCAGCCACCCCAGTTCAGACATAGCCATATGCAAATCAGTCTGACCCTGTGCCTCATGGGAACAGTCCAGCCCGAACTGCCAAGCCATGTCTTCCCTGGACCGGAAACAAGCTTCCTAGAACCGGTTTCTGGCATTTCAGCCGTCTTCAGCCAGGCTTGCTTGAATCCAGTGGCAAAGTGAGCAAGGGACTCACGTCTGAGCATACCCTGCCAACTTATGGCGAACAAAGCAAAAACCAAAGGAAATGATGGACGGAGTGTTGAACATTGCAAGCACTCACCCCCAGTCAACTGATCAGGGTTTAATCCATCACCGTTCTTTAGCCCACTCAGCCACCCCAGTTCAGACATAGCCATATGCAAATCAGTCTGACCCTGTGCCTCATGGGAACAGTCCAGCTCGAACTGCCAAGCCATGTCTTCCCTGGACCGGAAACAAGCTTCCTAGGACCGGTTTCTGGTATTTCAGCAGTCTTCAGCCAGGCTTGGTTGAATCCAGTGGCAAAGTGAGCAAGGGACTCACGTCTGAGCATACCCTGCCAACTTATGGCGAACAAAGCAAAAAGCAAAGGAAATGATGGACGGAGTGTTGAACATTGCAAGCACTCACCCCCAGTCAACTGATCTGGGTTTAATCCATCACCGTTCTTTAGCCCACTCAGCCACCCCAGTTCAGACATAGCCATACGCAAATCAGTCTGACCCTGTGCCTCATGGGAACAGTCCAGCCCGAACTGCCAAGCCATGTCTTCCCTGGACCGGAAACAAGCTTCCTAGTACCGGTTTCTGGCATTTCAGCCGTCTTCAGCCAGGCTTGCTTGAATCCAGTGGCAAAGTGAGCAAGGGACTCACGTCTGAGCATACCCTGCCAACTTATGGCGAACAAAGCAAAAACCAAAGGAAATGATGGACGGAGTGTTGAACATTGCAAGCACTCACCCCCAGTCAACTGATCAGGGTTTAATCCATCACCGTTCTTTAGCCCACTCAGCCACCCCAGTTCAGACATAGCCATATGCAAATCAGTCTGACCCTGTGCCTCATGGGAACAGTCCAGCTCGAACTGCCAAGCCATGTCTTCCCTGGACCGGAAACAAGCTTCCTAGGACCGGTTTCTGGTATTTCAGCAGTCTTCAGCCAGGCTTGCTTGAATCCAGTGGCAAAGTGAGCAAGGGACTCACGTCTGAGCATACCCTGCCAACTTATGGCGAACAAAGCAAAAAGCAAAGGAAATGATGGACGGAGTGTTGAACATTGCAAGCACTCACCCCCAGTCAACTGATCTGGGTTTAATCCATCACCGTTCTTTAGCCCACTCAGCCACCCCAGTTCAGACATAGCCAAATGCAAATCAGTCTGACCCTGTGCCTCATGGGAACAGTCCAGCTCGAACTGCCAAGCCATGTCTTCCCTGTACCGGAAACAAGCTTCCTAGGACCGGTTACTGGTATTTCAGCAGTCTTCAGCCAGGCTTGCTTGAATCCAGTGGCAAAGTGAGCAAGGGACTCACGTCTGAGCATACCCTGCCAACTTATGGCGAACAAAGCAAAAAGCAAAGGAAATGATGGACGGAGTGTTGAACATTGCAAGCACTCACCCCCAGTCAACTAATCTGGGTTTAATCCATCACCGTTCTTTAGCCCACTCAGCCACCCCAGTTCAGACATAGCCATATGCAAATCAGTCTGACCCTGTGCCTCATGGGAACAGTCCAGCCCGAACTGCCAAGCCATGTCTTCCCTGGACCGGAAACAAGCTTCCTAGAACCGGTTTCTGGCATTTCAGCCGTCTTCAGCCAGGCTTGCTTGAATCCAGTGGCAAAGTGAGCAAGGGACTCACGTCTGAGCATACCCTGCCAACTCATGGCGAACAAAGCAAAAACCAAAGGAAATGATGGACGGAGTGTTGAACATTGCAAGCACTCACCCCCAGTCAACTGATCTGGGTTTAATCCATCACCGTTCTTTAGCCCACTCAGCCACCCCAGTTCAGACATGGCCATATGCAAATCTGTCTGACCCTGTGCCTCATGGGAACAGTCCAGCCCGAATAGCCAAGCCATTTCTTCACTGGACCGGAAACAAGCTTCCTAGGACCGGTTTCTGGCATTTCAGCCATCTTCAGCCAGGCTTGCTTAAATCCAGTGGCAAAGTGAGCAAGGGACTCACGTCTGAGCATACCCTGCCAACTTATGGCGAACAAAGCAAAAACCAAAGGAAATGATGGACGGAGTGTTGAACATTGCAAGCACTCACCCCCAGTCAACTGATCTGGGTTTAATCCATCACCGTTCTTTAGCCCACTCAGCCACCCCAGTTGAGACATGACCATATGCAAATCAGTATGACCCTGTGCCTCATGGGAACAGTCCAGCCTGAACTGCCAAGCCATGTCTTTCCTGGACCGGAAACAAGCTTCCTAGGACCGGTTTCTGGCATTTCAGCCGTCTTCAGCCAGGCTTGCTTGAATCCAGGGGCAAAGTGAGCAAGGGACTCACGTCTGAGCATACCCTGCCAACTCATGGCGAACAAAGCAAAAACCAAAGAAAATGATGGACGGAGTGTTGAACATTGCAAGCACTCACCCCCAGTCAACTGATCTGGGTTTAATCCATCACCGTTCTTTAGCCCACTCAGCCACCCCAGTTCAGACATGGCCATATGCAAATCTGTCTGACCCTGTGCCTCATGGGAACAGTCCAGCCCGAACAGCCAAGCCATGTCTTCACTGGACCGGAAATAAGCTTCCTAGGACCGGTTTCTGGCATTTCAGCCATCTTCAGCCAGGCTTGCTTGAATCCAGTGGCAAAGTGAGCAAGGGACTCACGTCTGAGCATACCCTGCCAACTTATGGCGAACAAAGCAAAAACCAAAGGAAATGATGGACGGAGTGTTGAACATTGCAAGCACTCACCCCCAGGCAACTGATCTGGGTTTAATCCATCACCGTTCTTTAGCCCACTCAGCCACCCCAGTTCAGACATGGCCATATGCAAATCAGTCTGACCCTGTGCCTCATGGGAACAGTCCAGCCTGAACTGCCAAGCCATGTCTTCCCTGGACCGGAAACAAGCTTCCTAGGACCGGTTTCTGGCATTTCAGCCGTCTTCAGCCAGGCTTGCTTGAATCCAGTGGCAAAGTGAGCAAGGGACTCACGTCTGAGCATACCCTGCCAACTTAAGGCGAACAAAGCAAAAACCAAAGGAAATGATGGACGGAGTGTTGAACATTGCACGCACTCACCCCCAGTCAATTGATCTGGGTTTAATCCATCACCGTTCTTTAGCACACTCAGCCACCCCAGTTCAGACATGGCCATATGCAAATCAGTCTGACCCTGTGCCTCATGGGAACAGTCCAGCCCGAACTGCCAAGCCATGTCTTCCCTGGACCGGAAACAAGCTTCCTAGGACCGGTTTCTGGCATTTCAGCCGTCTTCTGCCAGGCTTGCTTGAATCCAGTGGCAAAGTGAGCAAGGGACTCACGTCTGAGCATACCCTGCCAACTTAAGGCGAACAAAGCAAAAACCAAAGGAAATGATGGACGGAGTGTTGAACATTGCACGCACTCACCCCCAGTCAATTGATCTGGGTTTAATCCATCACCGTTCTTTAGCACACTCAGCCACCCCAGTTCAGACATGGCCATATGCAAATCAGTCTGACCCTGTGCCTCATGGGAACAGTCCAGCCCGAACTGCCAAGCCATGTCTTCCCTGGACCGGAAACAAGCTTCCTAGGACCGGTTTCTGGCATTTCAGCCGTCTTCAGCCAGGCTTGCTTGAATCCAGTGGCAAAGTGAGCAAAAGACTCACGTCAGAGCATACCCTGCCAACTTATGGCGAACAAAGCAAAAACCAAAGGAAATGATGGACGGAGTGTTGAACATTGCAAGCACTCACCCCCAGTCAACTGATCTGGGTTTAATCCATCACCGTTCTTTAGCCCACTCAGCCACCCCAGTTCAGACATGGCCATATGCAAATCAGTCTGACCCTGTGCCTCATGGGAACAGTCCAGCCCGAACTGCTAAGCCATGTCTTCCCTGGACCGAAAACAAGTTTCCTAGGACCGGTTTCTGGCATTTCAGCCGTCTTCAGCCAGGCTTGCTTGAATCCAGTGGCAAAGTGAGCAAGGGACTCACGTCTGAGCATACCCTGCCAACTTATGGCAAACAAAGAAAAAACCAAAGGAAATGATGGACGGAGTGTTGAACATTGCAAGCACTCACCCCCAGTAAACTGATCTGGGTTTAATCAATCACCGTACTTTAGCCCACTCAGCCACCCCAGTTCAGACATGGCCATATGCAAATCAGTCTGACCCTGTGCCTCATGGGAACAGTCCAGCCCGAACTGTCAAGCCATGTCTTCCCTGGACCAGAAACAAGCTTCCTAGGACCGGTTTCTGGCATTTCAGCCGTCTTCAGCCAGGCTTGCTTGAATCCAGTGGCAAAGTGAGCAAGGGACTCACGTCTGAGCATACCCTGCCAACTTATCGCGAACAAAGCAAAAACCAAAGGAAATGATGGACGGAGTGTTGAAAATTGC
Source organism: Triturus cristatus (assembly GCF_964204655.1). Lineage (NCBI taxonomy): Eukaryota > Metazoa > Chordata > Amphibia > Caudata > Salamandridae > Triturus > Triturus cristatus. Next base: position 40,217 of record NW_028188292.1, on the reverse strand, counting down.
AAGCACTCACCCCCAGTCAACTGATCTGGGTTTAATCCATCACCGTTCTTTAGCCCACTCAGCCACCCCAGTTCAGACATGGCCATATGCAAATCAGTCTGACCCTGTGCCTCATGAGAACAGTCCAGCTCGAACTGCCAAGCCATGTCTTCCCTGGACCGGAAACAAGCTTCCTAGGACCGGTTTCTGGTATTTCAGCAGTCTTCAGCCAGGCTTGCTTGAATCCAGTGGCAAAGTGAGCAAGGGACTCACGTCTGAGCATACCCTGCCAACTTATGGCGAACAAAGCAAAAAGCAAAGGAAATGATGGACGGAGTGTTGAACATTGCAAGCACTCACCCCCAGTCAACTGATCTGGGTTTAATCCATCACCGTTCTTTAGCCCACTCAGCCACCCCACTTCAGACATAGCCATATGCAAATCAGTCTGACCCTGTGCCTCATGGGAACAGTCCAGCCCGAACTGCCAAGCCATGTCTTCCCTGGACCGGAAACAAGCTTCCTATAACCGGTTTCTGGCATTTCAGCCGTCTTCAGCCAGGCTTGCTTGAATCCAGTGGCAAAGTGAGTAAGGGACTCACGTCTGAGCATACCCTGCCAACTTATGGCGAACAAAGCAAAAACCAAAGGAAATGATGGACGGAGTGTTGAACATTGCAAGCACTCACCCCCAGTCAACTGATCTGGGTTTAATCCATCACCGTTCTTTAGCCCACTCAGCCACCCCAGTTCAGACATAGCCATATGCAAATCAGTCTGACCCTGTGCCTCATGGGAACAGTCCAGCCCGAACTGCCAAGCCATGTCTTCCCTGGACCGGAAACAAGCTTCCTAGAACCGGTTTCTGGCATTTCAGCCGTCTTCAGCCAGGCTTGCTTGAATCCAGTGGCAAAGTGAGCAAGGGACTCACGTCTGAGCATACCCTGCCAACTTATGGCGAACAAAGCAAAAACCAAAGGAAATGATGGACAGAGTGTTGAACATTGCAAGCACTCACCCCCAGTCAACTGATCAGGGTTTAATCCATCACCGTTCTTTAGCCCACTCAGCCACCCCAGTTCAGACATAGCCATATGCAAATCAGTCTGACCCTGTGCCTCATGGGAACAGTCCAGCTCGAACTGCCAAGCCATGTCTTCCCTGGACCGGAAACAAGCTTCCTAGGACCGGTTTCTGGTATTTCAGCAGTCTTCAGCCAGGCTTGCTTGAATCCAGTGGCAAAGTGAGCAAGGGACTCACGTCCGAGCATACCCTGCCAACTTATGGCGAACAAAGCAAAAAGCAAAGGAAATGATGGACGGAGTGTTGAACATTGCAAGCACTCACCCCCAGTCAACTGATCTGGGTTTAATCCATCACCGTTCTTTAGCCCACTCAGCCACCCCAGTTCAGACATAGCCATATGCAAATCAGTCTGACCCTGTGCCTCATGGGAACAGTCCAGCCCGAACTGCCAAGCCATGTCTTCCCTGGACCGGAAACAAGCTTCCTAGAACCGGTTTCTGGCATTTCAGCCGTCTTCAGCCAGGCTTGCTTGAATCCAGTGGCAAAGTGAGCAAGGGACTCACGTCTGAGCATACCCTGCCAACTTATGGCGAACAAAGCAAAAACCAAAGGAAATGATGGACGGAGTGTTGAACATTGCAAGCACTCACCCCCAGTCAACTGATCAGGGTTTAATCCATCACCGTTCTTTAGCCCACTCAGCCACCCCAGTTCAAACATAGCCATATGCAAATCAGTCTGACCCTGTGCCTCATGGGAACAGTCCAGCTCGAACTGCCAAGCCATGTCTTCCCTGGACCGGAAACAAGCTTCCTAGGACCGGTTTCTGAAATTTCAGCAGTCTTCAGCCAGGCTTGCTTGAATCCAGTGGCAAAGTGAGCAAGGGACTCACGTCTGAGCATACCCTGCCAACTTATGGCGAACAAAGCAAAAAGCAAAGGAAATGATGGACGGAGTGTTGAACATTGCAAGCACTCACCCCCAGTCAACTGATCTGGGTTTAATCCATCACCGTTCTTTAGCCCACTCAGCCACCCCAGTTCAGACATAGCCAAATGCAAATCAGTCTGACCCTGTGCCTCATGGGAACAGTCCAGCTCAAACTGCCAAGCCATGTCTTCCCTGTACCGGAAACAAGCTTCCTAGGACCGGTTACTGGTATTTCAGCAGTCTTCAGCCAGGCTTGCTTGAATCCAGTGGCAAAGTGAGCAAGGGACTCACGTCTGAGCATACCCTGCCAACTTATGGCGAACAAAGCAAAAAGCAAAGGAAATGATGGACGGAGTGTTGAACATTGCAAGCACTCACCCCCAGTCAACTGATCTGGGTTTAATCCATCACCGTTCTTTAGCCCACTCAGCCACCCCAGTTCAGACATAGCCATATGCAAATCAGTCTGACCCTGTGCCTCATGGGAACAGTCCAGCCCGAACTGCCAAGCCATGTCTTCCCTGGACCGGAAACAAGCTTCCTAGAACCGGTTTCTGGCATTTCAGCCGTCTTCAGCCTGGCTTGCTTGAATCCAGTGGCAAAGTGAGCAAGGGACTCACGTCTGAGCATACCCTGCCAACTCATGGCGAACAAAGCAAAAACCAAAGGAAATGATGGACGGAGTGTTGAACATTGCAAGCACTCACCCCCAGTCAACTGATCTGGGTTTAATCCATCACCGTTCTTTAGCCCACTCAGCCACCCCAGTTCAGACATGGCCATATGCAAATCTGTCTGACCCTGTGCCTCATGGGAACAGTCCAGCCCGAATAGCCAAGCCATTTCTTCACTGGACCGGAAACAAGCTTCCTAGGACAGGTTTCTGGCATTTCAGCCATCTTCAGCCAGGCTTGCTTAAATCCAGTGGCAAAGTGAGCAAGGGACTCACGTCTGAGCATACCCTGCCAACTTATGGCGAACAAAGCAAAAACCAAAGGAAATGATGGACGGAGTGTTGAACATTGCAAGCACTCACCCCCAGTCAACTGATCTGGGTTTAATCCATCACCGTTCTTTAGCCCACTCAGCCACCCCAGTTGAGACATGACCATATGCAAATCAGTCTGACCCTGTGCCTCATGGGAACAGTCCAGCCCGAACTGCCAAGCCATGTCTTCCCTGGACCGGAAACAAGCTTCCTAGGACCGGTTTCTGGCATTTCAGCCGTCTTCAGCCAGGCTTGCTTGAATCCAGGGGCAAAGTGAGCAAGGGACTCACGTCTGAGCATACCCTGCCAACTCATGGCGAACAAAGCAAAAACCAAAGAAAATGATGGACGGAGTGTTGAACATTGCAAGCACTCACCCCCAGTCAACTGATCTGGGTTTAATCCATCACCGTTCTTTAGCCCACTCAGCCACCCCAGTTCAGACATGGCCATATGCAAATCTGTCTGACCCTGTGCCTCATGGGAACAGTCCAGCCCGAACAGCCAAGCCATGTCTTCACTGGACCGGAAATAAGCTTCCTAGGACCGGTTTCTGGCATTTCAGCCATCTTCAGCCAGGCTTGCTTGAATCCAGTGGCAAAGTGAGCAAGGGACTCACGTCTGAGCATACCCTGCCAACTTATGGCGAACAAAGCAAAAACCAAAGGAAATGATGGACGGAGTGTTGAACATTGCAAGCACTCACCCCCAGGCAACTGATCTGGGTTTAATCCATCACCGTTCTTTAGCCCACTCAGCCACCCCAGTTCAGACATGGCCATATGCAAATCAGTCTGACCCTGTGCCTCATGGGAACAGTCCAGCCTGAACTGCCAAGCCATGTCTTCCCTGGACCGGAAACAAGCTTCCTAGGACCGGTTTCTGGCATTTCAGCCGTCTTCAGCCAGGCTTGCTTGAATCCAGTGGCAAAGTGAGCAAGGGACTCACGTCTGAGCATACCCTGCCAACTTAAGGCGAACAAAGCAAAAACCAAAGGAAATGATGGACGGAGTGTTGAACATTGCACGCACTCACCCCCAGTCAATTGATCTGGGTTTAATCCATCACCGTTCTTTAGCACACTCAGCCACCCCAGTTCAGACATGGCCATATGCAAATCAGTCTGACCCTGTGCCTCATGGGAACAGTCCAGCCCGAACTGCCAAGCCATGTCTTCCCTGGACCGGAAACAAGCTTCCTAGGACCGGTTTCTGGCATTTCAGCCGTCTTCAGCCAGGCTTGCTTGAATCCAGTGGCAAAGTGAGCAAAAGACTCACGTCAGAGCATACCCTGCCAACTTATGGCGAACAAAGCAAAAACCAAAGGAAATGATGGACGGAGTGTTGAACATTGCAAGCACTCACCCCCAGTCAACTGATCTGGGTTTAATCCATCACCGTTCTTTAGCCCACTCAGCCACCCCAGTTCAGACATGGCCATATGCAAATCAGTCTGACCCTGTGCCTCATGGGAACAGTCCAGCCCGAACTGCCAAGCCATGTCTTCCCTGGACCGAAAACAAGTTTCCTAGGACCGGTTTCTGGCATTTCAGCCGTCTTCAGCCAGGCTTGCTTGAATCCAGTGGCAAAGTGAGCAAGGGACTCACGTCTGAGCATACCCTGCCAACTTATGGCAAACAAAGAAAAAACCAAAGGAAATGATGGACGGAGTGTTGAACATTGCAAGCACTCACCCCCAGTAAACTGATCTGGGTTTAATCCATCACCGTACTTTAGCCCACTCAGCCACCCCAGTTCAGACATGGCCATATGCAAATCAGTCTGACCCTGTGCCTCATGGGAACAGTCCAGCCCGAACTGTCAAGCCATGTCTTCCCTGGACCAGAAACAAGCTTCCTAGGACCGGTTTCTGGCATTTCAGCCGTCTTCAGCCAGGCTTGCTTGAATCCAGTGGCAAAGTGAGCAAGGGACTCACGTCTGAGCATACCCTGCCAACTTATCGCGAACAAAGCAAAAACCAAAGGAAATGATGGACGGAGTGTTGAACATTGCAAGCACTCACCCCCAGTCAACTGATCTGGGTTTAATCCATCACCGTTCTTTAGCCCACTCAGCCACCCCAGTTCAGACATGGCCATATGCAAATCAGTCTGACCCTGTGCCTCATGAGAACAGTCCAGCTCGAACTGCCAAGCCATGTCTTCCCTGGACCGGAAACAAGCTCCTAGAACCGGTTTCTGGCATTTCAGCCGTCTTCAGCCAGGCTTGCTTGAATCCAGTGGCAAAGTGAGTAAGGGACTCACGTCTGAGCATACCCTGCCAACTTATGGCGAACAAAGCAAAAACCAAAGGAAATGATGGACTGAGTGTTGAACATTGCAAGCACTGACCCCCAGTCAACTGATCTGGGTTTAATCCATCACCGTTCTTTAGCCCACTCAGCCACCCCAGTTCAGACATGGCCATATGCAAATCAGTCTGACCCTGTGCCTCATGGGAACTGTCCAGCCCGAACTGCCAAGCCATGTCTTCCCTGGACCGGAAACAAGCTTCCTAGAACCGGATTCTGACATTTCAGCCGTCTTCAGCCAGGCTTGCTTGAATCCAGTGGCAAAGTGAGCAAGGGACTCACGTCTGAGCATACCCTGCCAATTCATGGCGAACAAAGCAAAAACCAAAGGAAATGATGGACGGAGTGTTGAACATTGCAAGCACTCACCCCCAGTCAACTGATCTGGGTTCAATCCATCACCGTTCTTTAGCCCACTCAGCCACCCCAGTTCAGACATGGCCATATGCAAATCTGTCTGACCCTGTGCCTCATGGGAACAGTCCAGCCCGAACAGCCAAGCCATGTTTTCCCTGGACCGGAAACAAGCTTCTTAGGACCGGTTTCTGGCATTTCAGCCATCTTCAGCCAGGCTTGCTTGAATCCAGTGGCAAAGTGAGCAAGGGACTCACGTCTGAGCATACCCTACCAACTTTTGGCAAACAAAGAAAAAACCAAAGGAAATGATGGACGGAGTGTTGAACATTGCAAGCACTCACCCCCAGTCAACTGATCTGGGTTTAATCCATCACCGTACTTTAGCCCACTCAGCCACCCCAGTTCAGACATGGCCATATGCAAATCAGTCTGACCCTGTGCCTCATGGGAACAGTCCAGCCCGAACTGCCAAGCCATGTCTTCCCTGGACCAGAAACAAGCTTCCTAGGACCGGTTTCTGGCATTTCAGCCGTCTTCAGCCAGGCTTGCTTGAATCCAGTGGCAAAGTGAGCAAAAGACTCACGTCAGAGCATACCCTGCCAACTTATGGCGAACAAAGCAAAAACCAAAGGAAATGATGGACGGAGTGTTGAACATTGCAAGCACTCACCCCCAGTCAACTGATCTGGGTTTAATCCATCACCGTTCTTTAGCCCACTCAGCCACCCCAGTTCAGACATGGCCATATGCAAATCAGTCTGACCCTGTGCCTCATGGGAACAGTCCAGCCCGAACTGCCAAGCCATGTCTTCCCTGGACCGAAAACAAGTTTCCTAGGACCGGTTTCTGGCATTTCAGCCGTCTTCAGCCAGGCTTGCTTGAATCCAGTGGCAAAGTGAGCAAGGGACTCACGTCTGAGCATACCCTGCCAACTTATGGCAAACAAAGAAAAAACCAAAGGAAATGATGGACGGAGTGTTGAACATTGCAAGCACTCACCCCCAGTAAACTGATCTGGGTTTAATCCATCACCGTACTTTAGCCCACTCAGCCACCCCAGTTCAGACATGGCCATATGCAAATCAGTCTGACCCTGTGCCTCATGGGAACAGTCCAGCCCGAACTGTCAAGCCATGTCTTCCCTGGACCAGAAACAAGCTTCCTAGGACCGGTTTCTGGCATTTCAGCCGTCTTCAGCCAGGCTTGCTTGAATCCAGTGGCAAAGTGAGCAAGGGACTCACGTCTGAGCATACCCTGCCAACTTATCGCGAACAAAGCAAAAACCAAAGGAAATGATGGACGGAGTGTTGAACATTGCAAGCACTCACCCCCAGTCAACTGATCTGGGTTTAATCCATCACCGTTCTTTAGCCCACTCAGCCACCCCAGTTCAGACATGGCCATATGCAAATCAGTCTGACCCTGTGCCTCATGAGAACAGTCCAGCTCGAACTGCCAAGCCATGTCTTCCCTGGACCGGAAACAAGCTCCTAGAACCGGTTTCTGGCATTTCAGCCGTCTTCAGCCAGGCTTGCTTGAATCCAGTGGCAAAGTGAGTAAGGGACTCACGTCTGAGCATACCCTGCCAACTTATGGCGAACAAAGCAAAAACCAAAGGAAATGATGGACTGAGTGTTGAACATTGCAAGCACTGACCCCCAGTCAACTGATCTGGGTTTAATCCATCACCGTTCTTTAGCCCACTCAGCCACCCCAGTTCAGACATGGCCATATGCAAATCAGTCTGACCCTGTGCCTCATGGGAACTGTCCAGCCCGAACTGCCAAGCCATGTCTTCCCTGGACCGGAAACAAGCTTCCTAGAACCGGATTCTGACATTTCAGCCGTCTTCAGCCAGGCTTGCTTGAATCCAGTGGCAAAGTGAGCAAGGGACTCACGTCTGAGCATACCCTGCCAACTCATGGCGAACAAAGCAAAAACCAAAGGAAATGATGGACGGAGTGTTGAACATTGCAAGCACTCACTCCCAGTCAACTGATCTGGGTTCAATCCATCACCGTTCTTTAGCCCACTCAGCCACCCCAGTTCAGACATGGCCATATGCAAATCTGTCTGACCCTGTGCCTCATGGGAACAGTCCAGCCCGAACAGCCAAGCCATGTTTTCCCTGGACCGGAAACAAGCTTCTTAGGACCGGTTTCTGGCATTTCAGCCATCTTCAGCCAGGCTTGCTTGAATCCAGTGGCAAAGTGAGCAAGGGACTCACGTCTGAGCATACCCTACCAACTTTTGGCAAACAAAGAAAAAACCAAAGGAAATGATGGACGGAGTGTTGAACATTGCAAGCACTCACCCCCAGTCAACTGATCTGGGTTTAATCCATCACCGTACTTTAGCCCACTCAGCCACCCCAGTTCAGACATGGCCATATGCAAATCAGTCTGACCCTGTGCCTCATGGGAACAGTCCAGCCCGAACTGCCAAGCCATGTCTTCCCTGGACCAGAAACAAGCTTCCTAGGACCGGTTTCTGGCATTTCAGCCGTCTTCAGCCAGGCTTGCTTGAATCCAGTGGCAAAGTGAGCAAGGGACTCACGTCTGAGCATACCCTGCCAACTTATCGCGAACAAAGCAAAAACCAAAGGAAATGATGGACGGAGTGTTGAACATTGCAAGCACTCACCCCCAGTCAACTGATCTGGGTTTAATCCATCACCGTTCTTTAGCCCACTCAGCCACCCCAGTTCAGACATGGCCATATGCAAATCAGTCTGACCCTGTGCCTCATGAGAACAGTCCAGCTCGAACTGCCAAGCCATGTCTTCCCTGGACCGGAAACAAGCTTCCTAGGACCGGTTTCTGGTATTTCAGCAGTCTTCAGCCAGGCTTGCTTGAATCCAGTGGCAAAGTGAGCAAGGGACTCACGTCTGAGCATACCCTGCCAACTTATGGCGAACAAAGCAAAAAGCAAAGGAAATGATGGACGGAGTGTTGAACATTGCAAGCACTCACCCCCAGTCAACTGATCTGGGTTTAATCCATCACCGTTCTTTAGCCCACTCAGCCACCCCAGTTCAGACATAGCCATATGCAAATCAGTCTGACCCTGTGCCTCATGGGAACAGTCCAGCCCGAACTGCCAAGCCATGTCTTCCCTGGACCGGAAACAAGCTTCCTAGAACCGGTTTCTGGCATTTCAGCCGTCTTCAGCCAGGCTTGCTTGAATCCAGTGGCAAAGTGAGCAAGGGACTCACGTCTGAGCATACCCTGCCAACTTATGGCGAACAAAGCAAAAAGCAAAGGAAATGATGGACGGAGTGTTGAACATTGCAAGCACTCACCCCCAGTCAACTGATCTGGGTTTAATCCATCACCGTTCTTTAGCCCACTCAGCCACCCCAGTTCAGACATAGCCATATGCAAATCAGTCTGACCCTGTGCCTCATGGGAACAGTCCAGCTCGAACTGCCAAGCCATGTCTTCCCTGGACCGGAAACAAGCTTCCTAGGACCGGTTTCTGGTATTTCAGCAGTCTTCAGCCAGGCTTGCTTGAATCCAGTGGCAAAGTGAGCAAGGGACTCACGCCTGAGCATACCCTGCCAACTTATGGCGAACAAAGCAAAAAGCAAAGGAAATGATGGACGGAGTGTTGAACATTGCAAGCACTCACCCCCAGTCAACTGATCTGGGTTTAATCCATCACCGTTCTTTAGCCCACTCAGCCACCCCAGTTCAGACATGGCCATCTGCAAATCTGTCTGACCCTGTGCCTCATGGGAACAGTCCAGCCCGAACAGCCAAGCCATGTCTTCACTGGACCGGAAACAAGCTTCCTAGGACCGGTTTCTGGCATTTCAGCCATCTTCAGCCAGGCTTGCTTGAATCCAGTGGCAAAGTGAGCAAGGGACTCACGTCTGAGCATACCCTGCCAACTTATGGCGAACAAAGCAAAAACCAAAGGAAATGATGGACGGAGTGTTGAACATTGCAAGCACTCACCCCCAGTCAACTGATCTGGGTTTAATCCAACACCGTTCTTTAGCCCACTCAGCCACCCCAGTTGAGACATGACCATATGCAAATCCGTCTGACCCTGTGCCTCATGGGAACAGTCCAGCCTGAACTGCCAAGCCATGTCTTTCCTGGACCGGAAACAAGCTTCCTAGGACCGGTTTCTGGCATTTCAGCCGTCTTCAGCCAGGCTTGCTTGAATCGAGTGGCAAAGTGAGCAAGGGACTCACGTCTGAGCATACCCTGCCAACTCATGGCGAACAAAGCAAAAACCAAAGAAAATGATGGACGGAGTGTTGAACATTGCAAGCACTCACCCCCAGTCAACTGATCTGGGTTTAATCCATCACCGTTCTTTAGCCCACTCAGCCACCCCAGTTCAGACATGGCCATATGCAAATCTGTCTGACCCTGTGCCTCATGGGAACAGTCCAGCCCGAACAGCCAAGCCATGTCTTCACTGGACCGGAAATGAGCTTCCTAGGACAGGTTTCTGGCATTTCAGCCATCTTCAGCCAGGCTTGCTTGAATCCAGTGGCAAAGTGAGCAAGGGACTCACGTCTGAGCATACCCTGCCAACTTATGGCGAACAAAGCAAAAACCAAAGGAAATGATGGACGGAGTGTTGAACATTGCAAGCACTCACCCCCAGTCAACTGATCTGGGTTTAATCCATCACCGTTCTTTAGCCCACTCAGCCACCCCAGTTCAGACATAGCCATATGCAAATCAGTCTGACCCTGTGCCTCATGGGAACAGTCCAGCCCGAACTGCCAAGCCATGTCTTCCCTGGACCGGAAACAAGCTTCCTAGAACCGGTTTCTGGCATTTCAGCCGTCTTCAGCCAGGCTTGCTTGAATCCAGTGGCAAAGTGAGCAAGGGACTCACGTCTGAGCATACCCTGCCAACTTATGGCGAACAAAGCAAAAACCAAAGGAAATGATGGACGGAGTGTTGAACATTGCAAGCACTCACCCCCAGTCAACTGATCAGGGTTTAATCCATCACCGTTCTTTAGCCCACTCAGCCACCCCAGTTCAGACATAGCCATATGCAAATCAGTCTGACCCTGTGCCTCATGGGAACGGTCCAGCTCGAACTGCCAAGCCATGTCTTCCCTGGACCGGAAACAAGCTTCCTAGGACCGGTTTCTGGTATTTCAGCAGTCTTCAGCCAGGCTTGCTTGAATCCAGTGGCAAAGTGAGCAAGGGACTCACGTCTGAGCATACCCTGCCAACTTATGGCGAACAAAGCAAAAAGCAAAGGAAATGATGGACGGAGTGTTGAACATTGCAAGCACTCACCCCCAGTCAACTGATCTGGGTTTAATCCATCACCGTTCTTTAGCCCACTCAGCCACCCCAGTTCAGACATAGCCATATGCAAATCAGTCTGACCCTGTGCCTCATGGGAACAGTCCAGCCCGAACTGCCAAGCCATGTCTTCCCTGGACCGGAAACAAGCTTCCTAGAACCGGTTTCTGGCATTTCAGCCGTCTTCAGCCAGGCTTGCTTGAATCCAGTGGCAAAGTGAGCAAGGGACTCACGTCTGAGCATACCCTGCCAACTTATGGCGAACAAAGCAAAAACCAAAGGAAATGATGGACGGAGTGTTGAACATTGCAAGCACTCACCCCCAGTCAACTGATCAGGGTTTAATCCATCACCGTTCTTTAGCCCACTCAGCCACCCCAGTTCAGACATAGCCATATGCAAATCAGTCTGACCCTGTGCCTCATGGGAACAGTCCAGCTCGAACTGCCAAGCCATGTCTTCCCTGGACCGGAAACAAGCTTCCTAGGACCGGTTTCTGGTATTTCAGCAGTCTTCAGCCAGGCTTGCTTGAATCCAGTGGCAAAGTGAGCAAGGGACTCACGTCTGAGCATACCCTGCCAACTTATGGCGAACAAAGCAAAAAGCAAAGGAAATGATGGACGGAGTGTTGAACATTGCAAGCACTCACCCCCAGTCAACTGATCTGGGTTTAATCCATCACCGTTCTTTAGCCCACTCAGCCACCCCAGTTCAGACATAGCCATATGCAAATCAGTCTGACCCTGTGCCTCATGGGAACAGTCCAGCCCGAACTGCCAAGCCATGTCTTCCCTGGACCGGAAACAAGCTTCCTAGAACCGGTTTCTGGCATTTCAGCCGTCTTCAGCCAGGCTTGCTTGAATCCAGTGGCAAAGTGAGCAAGGGACTCACGTCTGAGCATACCCTGCCAACTTATGGCGAACAAAGCAAAAACCAAAGGAAATGATGGACGGAGTGTTGAACATTGCAAGCACTCACCCCCAGTCAACTGATCAGGGTTTAATCCATCACCGTTCTTTAGCCCACTCAGCCACCCCAGTTCAGACATAGCCATATGCAAATCAGTCTGACCCTGTGCCTCATGGGAACAGTCCAGCTCGAACTGCCAAGCCATGTCTTCCCTGGACCGGAAACAAGCTTCCTAGGACCGGTTTCTGGTATTTCAGCAGTCTTCAGCCAGGCTTGCTTGAATCCAGTGGCAAAGTGAGCAAGGGACTCACGTCTGAGCATACCCTGCCAACTTATGGCGAACAAAGCAAAAAGCAAAGGAAATGATGGACGGAGTGTTGAACATTGCAAGCACTCACCCCCAGTCAACTGATCTGGGTTTAATCCATCACCGTTCTTTAGCCCACTCAGCCACCCCAGTTCAGACATAGCCAAATGCAAATCAGTCTGACCCTGTGCCTCATGGGAACAGTCCAGCTCGAACTGCCAAGCCATGTCTTCCCTGTACCGGAAACAAGCTTCCTAGGACCGGTTACTGGTATTTCAGCAGTCTTCAGCCAGGCTTGCTTGAATCCAGTGGCAAAGTGGGCAAGGGACTCAAGTCTGAGCATACCCTGCCAACTTATGGCGAACAAAGCAAAAAGCAAAGGAAATGATGGACGGAGTGTTGAACATTGCAAGCACTCACCCCCAGTCAACTGATCTGGGTTTAATCCATCACCGTTTTTTAGCCCACTCAGCCACCCCAGTTCAGACATAGCCATATGCAAATCAGTCTGACCCTGTGCCTCATGGGAACAGTCCAGCCCGAACTGCCAAGCCATGTCTTCCCTGGACCGGAAACAAGCTTCCTAGAACCGGTTTCTGGCATTTCAGCCGTCTTCAGCCAGGCTTGCTTGAATCCAGTGGCAAAGTGAGCAAGGGACTCACGTCTGAGCATACCCTGCCAACTCATGGCGAACAAAGCAAAAACCAAAGGAAATGATGGACGGAGTGTTGAACATTGCAAGCACTCACCCCCAGTCAACTGATCTGGGTTTAATCCATCACCGTTCTTTAGCCCACTCAGCCACCCCAGTTCAGACATGGCCATATGCAAATCTGTCTGACCCTGTGCCTCATGGGAACAGTCCAGCCCGAATAGCCAAGCCATTTCTTCACTCGACCGGAAACAAGCTTCCTAGGACCGGTTTCTGGCATTTCAGCCATCTTCAGCCAGGCTTGCTTAAATCCAGTGGCAAAGTGAGCAAGGGACTCACGTCTGAGCATACCCTGCCAACTTATGGCGAACAAAGCAAAAACCAAAGGAAATGATGGACGGAGTGTTGAACATTGCAAGCACTCACCCCCAGTCAACTTTCTGGGTTTAATCCATCACCGTTCTTTAGCCCACTCAGCCACCCCAGTTGAGACATGACCATATGCAAATCAGTCTGACCCTGTGCCTCATGGGAACAGTCCAGCCTGAACTGCCAAGCCATGTCTTTCCTGGACCGGAAACAAGCTTCCTAGGACCGGTTTCTGGCATTTCAGCCGTCTTCAGCCAGGCTTGCTTGAATCCAGGGGCAAAGTGAGCAAGGGACTCACGTCTGAGCATACCCTGCCAACTCATGGCGAACAAAGCAAAAACCAAAGAAAATGATGGACGGAGTGTTGAACATTGCAAGCACTCACCCCCAGTCAACTGATCTGGGTTTAATCCATCACCGTTCTTTAGCCCACTCAGCCACCCCAGTTCAGACATGGCCATATGCAAATCTGTCTGACCCTGTGCCTCATGGGAACAGTCCAGCCCGAACAGCCAAGCCATGTCTTCACTGGACCGGAAATAAGCTTCCTAGGACCGGTTTCTGGCATTTCAGCCATCTTCAGCCAGGCTTGCTTGAATCCAGTGGCAAAGTGAGCAAGGGACTCACGTCTGAGCATACCCTGCCAACTTATGGCGAACAAAGCAAAAACCAAAGGAAATGATGGACGGAGTGTTGAACATTGCAAGCACTCACCCCCAGGCAACTGATCTGGGTTTAATCCATCACCGTTCTTTAGCCCACTCAGCCACCCCAGTTCAGACATGGCCATATGCAAATCAGTCTGACCCTGTGCCTCATGGGAACAGTCCAGCCTGAACTGCCAAGCCATGTCTTCCCTGGACCGGAAACAAGCTTCCTAGGACCGGTTTCTGGCATTTCAGCCGTCTTCAGCCAGGCTTGCTTGAATCCAGTGGCAAAGTGAGCAAGGGACTCACGTCTGAGCATACCCTGCCAACTTAAGGCGAACAAAGCAAAAACCATAGGAAATGATGGACGGAGTGTTGAACATTGCACGCACTCACCCCCAGTCAATTGATCTGGGTTTAATCCATCACCGTTCTTTAGCACACTCAGCCACCCCAGTTCAGACATGGCCATATGCAAATCAGTCTGACCCTGTGCCTCATGGGAACAGTCCAGCCCGAACTGCCAAGCCATGTCTTCCCTGGACCGGAAACAAGCTTCCTAGGACCGGTTTCTGGCATTTCAGCCGTCTTCAGCCATGCTTGCTTGAATCCAGTGGCAAAGTGAGCAAAAGACTCACGTCAGAGCATACCCTGCCAACTTATGGCGAACAAAGCAAAAACCAAAGGAAATTATGGACGGAGTGTTGAACATTGCAAGCGCTCACCCCCGGTCAACTGATCTGGGTTTAATCCATCACCGTTCTTTAGCCCACTCAGCCACCCCAGTTCAGACATGGCCATATGCAAATCAGTCTGACCCTGTGCCTCATGGGAACAGTCCAGCCCGAATTGCCAAGCCATGTCTTCCCTGGACCGGAAACAAGCTTCCTAGGACCTGTTTCTGGCATTTCAGCCGTCTTCAACCAGGCTTGCTTGAATCCAGTGGCAAAGAGAGCAAGTGACTCATATCTGAGCATACCCTGCCAACTTATGGCGAACAAAGCAAAAACCAAAGGAAATTATGGACGGAGTGTTGAACATTGAAAGCGCTCACCCCCAGTCAACTGATCTGGGTTTAATCCATCACCGTTCTTTAGCCCACTCAGCCACCCCAGTTCAGACATGGCCATATGCAAATCTATCTGACCCTGTGCCTCATGGGAACAGTCCAGCCCGAACAGCCAAGCCATGTCTTCACTGGACCGGAAATAAGCTTCCTAGGACCGGTTTCTGGCATTTCAGCCGTCTTCAGCCAGGCTTGCTTGAATCCAGTGGCAAAGTGAGCAAAAGACTCACGTCAGAGCATACCCTGCCAACTTATGGCGAACAAAGCAAAATCCAAAGGAAATGATGGACGGAGTGTTGAACATTGCAAGCACTCACCCCCAGTCAACTGATCTGGGTTTAATCCATCACCGTTCTTTAGCCCACTCAGCCACCCCAGTTCAGACATGGCCATATGCAAATCAGTCTGACCCTGTGCCTCATGGGAACAGTCCAGCCCGAATTGCCAAGCCATGTCTTCCCTGGACCAGAAACAAGCTTCCTAGGACCTGTTTCTGGCATTTCAGCCGTCTTCAACAAGGCTTGCTTGAATCCAGTGGCAAAGAGAGCAAGTGACTCATATCTGAGCATACCCTGCCAACTTATAGCGAACAAAGCAAAAACCAAAGGAAATTATGGACGGAGTGTTGAACATTGCAAGCGCTCACCCCCAGTCAACTGATCTGGGTTTAATCCATCACCGTTCTTTAGCCCACTCAGCCACCCCAGTTCAGACATGGCCATATGCAAATCTGTCTGACCCTGTGCCTCATGGGAACAGTCCAGCCCGAACAGCCAAGCCATGTCTTCACTGGACCGGAAATAAGCTTCCTAGGACCGGTTTCTGGCATTTCAGCCATCTTCAGCAAGGAGTGCTTGAATCCAGTGGCAAAGTGAGCAAGGGACTCACGTCTGAGCATACCCTGCCAACTTATGGCGAACAAAGCAAAAACCAAAGGAAATGATGGACGGAGTGTTGAACATTGCAAGCACTCACCCCCAGGCAACTGATCTGGGTTTAATCCATCACCGTTCTTTAGCCCACTCAGCCACCCCAGTTCAGACATGGCAATATGCAAATCAGTCTGACCCTGTGCCTCATGGGAACAGTCCAGCCTGAACTGCCAAGCCATGTCTTCCCTGGACCGGAAACAAGCTTCCTAGGACCGGTTTCTGGCATTTCAGCCATCTTCAGCCAGGCTTGCTTGAATCCAGTGGCAAAGTGAGCAAGGGACTCACGTCTGAGCATACCCTGCCAACTTAAGGCGAACAAAGCAAAAACCAAAGGAAATGATGGACGGAGTGTTGAACATTGCACGCACTCACCCCCAGTCAATTGATCTGGGTTTAATCCATCACCGGTCTTTAGCACACTCAGCCACCCCAGTTCAGACATGGCCATATGCAAATCAGTCTGACCCTGTGCCTCATGGGAACAGTCCAGCCCGAACTGCCAAGCCATGTCTTCCCTGGACCGGAAACAAGCTTCCTAGGACCGGTTTCTGAAATTTCAGCCGTCTTCAGCCAGGCTTGCTTGAATCCAGTGGCAAAGTGAGCAAAAGACTCACGTCAGAGCATACCCTGCCAACTTATGGCGAACAAAGCAAAAACCAAAGGAAATGATGGACGGAGTGTTGAACATTGCAAGCACTCACCCCCAGTCAACTGATCTGGGTTTAATCCATCACCGTTCTTTAGCCCACTCAGCCACCCCAGTTCAGACATGGCCATATGCAAATCAGTCTGACCCTGTGCCTCATGGGAACAGTCCAGCCCGAATTGCCAAGCCATGTCTTCCCTGGACCGGAAACAAGCTTCCTAGGACCTATTTCTGGCATTTCAGCCGTCTTCAACCAGGCTTGCTTGAATCCAGTGGCAAAGAGAGCAAGTGACTCATATCTGAGCATACCCTGCCAACTTATGGCGAACAAAGCAAAAACCAAAGGAAATGATGGACGGAGTGTTGAACATTGCAAGCGCTCACCCCCAGTCAACTGATCTGGGTTTAATCCATCACAGTTCTTTAGCCCACTCAGCCACCCCAGTTCAGACATGGCCATATGCAAATCAGTCTGACCCTGTGCCTCATGGGAACAGTCCAGCCCGAACTGCCAAGCCATATCTTCCCTGGACCGGAAACAAGCTTCCTAGGACCGGTTTCTGGCATTTCAGCCGTCTTCAGCCAGGCTTGCTTGAATCCAGTGGCAAAGTGAGCAAGGGACTCACGTCTGAGCATACCCTGCCAACTTATGGCGAACAAAGCAAAAACCAAAGGAAATGATGGACGGAGTGTTGAACATTGCAAGCACTCACCCCCAGTCAACTGATCTGGGTTTAATCCATCACCGTTCTTTAGCCCACTCAGCCACCCCAGTTCAGACATGGCCATATGCAAATCAGTCTGACCCTGTGCCTCATGGGAACAGTCCAGCCCGAACTGCCAAGCCATTTCTTTCCTGGACCGGAAACAAGCTTCCTAGGACCGGTTTCTGGCATTTCAGCCGTCTTCAGTCAGGCTTGCTTGAATCCAGTGGCAAAGTGAGCAAGGGACTCACGTCTGAGCATACCCTGCCAACTTATGGCGAACAAAGCAAAAACCAAAGGAAATGATGGACTGAGTGTTGAACATTGCAAGCACTGACCCCCAGCCAACTGATCTGGGTTTAATCCATCACCGTTCTTTAGCCCACTCAGCCACCCCAGTTCAGACATGGCCATATGCAAATCAGTCTGGCCCTGTGCCTCATGGGAACTGTCCAGCCCGAACTGCCAAGCCATGTCTTCCCTGGACCGGAAACAAGCTTCCTAGAACCGGATTCTGGCATTTCAGCCGTCTTCAGCCAGGCTTGCTTGAATCCAGTGGCAAAGTGAGCAAGGGACTCACGTCTGAGCATACCCTGCCAACTCATGGCGAACAAAGCAAAAACCAAAGGAAATGATGGACGGAGTGTTGAACATTGCAAGCACTCACCCCCAGTCAACTGATCTGGATTTAATCCATCACCGTTCTTGAGCCCACTCAGCCACCCCAGTTCAGACATGGCCATATGCAAATCTGTCTGACCCTGTGCCTCATGGGAACAGTCCAGCCCGAACAGCCAAGCCATGTCTTCCCTGGACCGGAAACAAGCTTCCTAGGACCGGTTTCTGGCATTTCAGCCGTCTTCAGCCAGGCTTGCTTGAATCCAGTGGCAAAGTGAGCAAGGGACTCACGTCTGAGCATACCCTGCCAACTTATGGCAAACAAAGAAAAAACCAAAGGAAATGATGGACGGAGTGTTGAACATTGCAAGCACTCACCCCCAGTCAACTGATCTGGGTTTAATCCATCACCGTACTTTAGCCCACTCAGCCACCCCAGTTCAGACATGGCCATATGCAAATCTGTCTGACCCTGTCCCTCATGGGAACAGTCCAGCCCGAATAGCCAAGCAATTTCTTCACTGGACCGGAAACAAGCTTCCTAGGACCGGTTTCTGGCATTTCAGCCATCTTCAGCCAGGCTTGCTTGAATCCAGTGGCAAAGTGAGCAAGGGACTCACGTCTGAGCATACCCTGCCAACTTATGGCGAACAAAGCAAAAACCAAAGGAAATGATGGACGGAGTGTTGAACATTGCAAGCACTCACCCCCAGTCAACTGATCTGGGTTTAATCCATCACCGTTCTTTAGCCCACTCAGCCACCCCAGTTGAGACATGAAAATATGCAAATCAGTCTGACCCTGTGCCTCATGGGAACAGTCCAGCCTGAACTGCCAAGCCATGTCTTTCCTGGACCGGAAACAAGCTTCCTAGGACCGGTTTCTGGCATTTCAGCCGTCTTCAGCCAGGCTTGCTTGAATCCAGTGGCAAAGTGAGCAAGGGACTCACGTCTGAGCATACCCTGCCAACTCATGGCGAACAAAGCAAAAACCAAAGAAAATGATGGACGAAGTGTTGAACATTGCAAGCACTCACCCCCAGTCAACTGATCTGGGTTTAATCCATCACCGTTCTTTAGCCCACTCAGCCACCCCAGTTCAGACATGGCCATATGCAAATCTGTCTGACCCTGTGCCTCATGGGAACAGTCCAGCCCGAACAGCCAAGCCATGTCTTCACTGGACCGGAAATAAGCTTCCTAGGACCGGTTTCTGGCATTTCAGCCATCTTCAGCCAGGCTTGCTTGAATCCAGTGGCAAAGTGAGCAAGGGACTCACGTCTGAGCATACCCTGCCAACTTATGGCGAACAAAGCAAAAAGCAAAGGAAATGATGGACGGAGTGTTGAACATTGCAAGCACTCACCCCCAGGCAACTGATCTGGGTTTAATCCATCACCGTTCTTTAGCCCACTCAGCCACCCCAGTTCAGACATGGCCATATGCAAATCACTCTGACCCTGTGCCTCATGGGAACAGTCCAGCCTGAACTGCCAAGCCATGTCTTCCCTGGACCGGAAACAAGCTTCCTAGGACCGGTTTCTGGCATTTCAGCCGTCTTCAGCCAGGCTTGCTTGAATCCAGTGGCAAAGTGAGCAAGGGACTCACGTCTGAGCATACCCTGCCAACTTAAGGCGAACAAAGCAAAAACCAAAGGAAATGATGGACGGAGTGTTGAACATTGCACGCACTCACCCCCAGTCAATTGATCTGGGTTTAATCCATCACCGTTCTTTAGCACACTCAGCCACCCCAGTTCAGACATGGCCATATGCAAATCAGTCTGACCCTGTGCCTCATGGGAACAGTCCAGCCCGAACTGCCAAGCCATGTCTTCCCTGGACCGGAAACAAGCTTCCTAGGACCGGTTTCTGGCATTTCAGCCGTCTTCAGCCAGGCTTGCTTGAATCCAGTGGCAAAGTGAGCAAAAGACTCACGTCAGAGCATACCCTGCCAACTTATGGCGAACAAAGCAAAAACCAAAGGAAATGATGGACGGAGTGTTGAACATTGCAAGCACTCACCCCCAGTCAACTGATCTGGGTTTAATCCATCACCGTTCTTTAGCCCACTCAGCCACCCCAGTTCAGACATGGCCATATGCAAATCAGTCTGACCCTGTGCCTCATGGGAACAGTCCAGCCCGAATTGCCAAGCCATGTCTTCCCTGAACCGGAAACAAGCTTCCTAGGACCTGTTTCTGGCATTTCAGCCGTCTTCAACCAGGCTTGCTTGAATCCAGTGGCAAAGAGAGCAAGTGACTCATATCTGAGCATACCCTGCCAACTTATGGTGAACAAAGCAAAAACCAAAGGAAATTATGGACGGAGTGTTGAACATTGCAAGCGCTCACCCCCAGTCAACTGATCTGGGTTTAATCCATCACCGTTCTTTAGCCCACTCAGCCACCCCAGTTCAGACATGGCCATATGCAAATCTGTCTGACCCTGTGCCTCATGGGAACAGTCCAGCCCGAACAGCCAAGCCATGTCTTCACTGGACCGTAAATAAGCTTCCTAGGACCGGTTTCTGGCATTTCAGCCATCTTCAGCAAGGCTTGCTTGAATCCAGTGGCAAAGTGAGCAAGGGACTCACGTCTGAGCATACCCTGCCAACTTATGGCGAACAAAGCAAAAACCAAAGGAAATGATGGACGGAGTGTTGAACATTGCAAGCACTCACCCCCAGGCAACTGATCTGGGTTTAATCCATCACCGTTCTTTAGCCCACTCAGCCACCCCAGTTCAGACATGGCCATATGCAAATCAGTCTGACCCTGTGCCTCATGGGAACAGTCCAGCCTGAACTGCCAAGCCATGTCTTCCCTGGACCGGAAACAAGCTTCCTAGGACCGGTTTCTGGCATTTCAGCCATCTTCAGCCAGGCTTGCTTGAATCCAGTGGCAAAGTGAGCAAGGGACTCACGTCTGAGCATACCCTGCCAACTTAAGGCGAACAAAGCAAAAACCAAAGGAAATGATGGACGGAGTGTTGAACATTGCACGCACTCACCCCCAGTCAATTGATCTGGGTTTAATCCATCACCGTTCTTTAGCACACTCAGCCACCCCAGTTCAGACATGGCCATATGCAAATCAGTCTGACCCTGTGCCTCATGGGAACAGTCCAGCCCGAACTGCCAAGCCATGTCTTCCCTGGACCGGAAACAAGCTTCCTAGGACCGGTTTCTGGCATTTCAGCCGTCTTCAGCCAGGCTTGCTTGAATCCAGTGGCAAAGTGAGCAAAAGACTCACGTCAGAGCATACCCTGCCAACTTATGGTGAACAAAGCAAAAACCAAAGGAAATGATGGACGGAGTGTTGAACATTGCAAGCACTCACCCCCAGTCAACTGATCTGGGTTTAATCCATCACCGTTCTTTAGCCCACTCAGCCACCCCAGTTCAGATATGGCCATATGCAAATCAGTCTGACCCTGTGCCTCATGGGAACAGTCCAGCCCGAATTGCCAAGCCATGTCTTCCCTGGACCGGAAACAAGCTTCCTAGGACCGGTTTCTGGCATTTCAGCCATCTTCAGCCAGGCTTGCTTGAATCCAGTGGCAAAGTGAGCAAGGGACTCACGTCTGAGCATACCCTGCCAACTTATGGCGAACAAAGCAAAAAGCAAAGGAAATGATGGACGGAGTGTTGAACATTGCAAGCACTCACCCCCAGGCAACTGATCTGGGTTTAATCCATCACCGTTCTTTAGCCCACTCAGCCACCCCAGTTCAGACATGGCCATATGCAAATCACTCTGACCCTGTGCCTCATGGGAACAGTCCAGCCTGAACTGCCAAGCCATGTCTTCCCTGGACCGGAAACAAGCTTCCTAGGACCGGTTTCTGGCATTTCAGCCGTCTTCAGCCAGGCTTGCTTGAATCCAGTGGCAAAGTGAGCAAGGGACTCACGTCTGAGCATACCCTGCCAACTTATGGCGAACAAAGCAAAAACCAAAGGAAATGATGGACGGAGTGTTGAACATTGCAAGCACTCACCCCCAGTCAACTGATCTGGGTTTAATCCATCACCGTTCTTTAGCCCACTCAGCCACCCCAGTTCAGACATGGCCATATGCAAATCAGTCTGACCCTGTGCCTCATGGGAACAGTCCAGCCCGAATTGCCAAGCCATGTCTTCCCTGAACCGGAAACAAGCTTCCTAGGACCTGTTTCTGGCATTTCAGCCGTCTTCAACCAGGCTTGCTTGAATCCAGTGGCAAAGAGAGCAAGTGACTCATATCTGAGCATACCCTGCCAACTTATGGTGAACAAAGCAAAAACCAAAGGAAATTATGGACGGAGTGTTGAACATTGCAAGCGCTCACCCCCAGTCAACTGATCTGGGTTTAATCCATCACCGTTCTTTAGCCCACTCAGCCACCCCAGTTCAGACATGGCCATATGCAAATCTGTCTGACCCTGTGCCTCATGGGAACAGTCCAGCCCGAACAGCCAAGCCATGTCTTCACTGGACCGTAAATAAGCTTCCTAGGACCGGTTTCTGGCATTTCAGCCATCTTCAGCAAGGCTTGCTTGAATCCAGTGGCAAAGTGAGCAAGGGACTCACGTCTGAGCATACCCTGCCAACTTATGGCGAACAAAGCAAAAACCAAAGGAAATGATGGACGGAGTGTTGAACATTGCAAGCACTCACCCCCAGGCAACTGATCTGGGTTTAATCCATCACCGTTCTTTAGCCCACTCAGCCACCCCAGTTCAGACATGGCCATATGCAAATCAGTCTGACCCTGTGCCTCATGGAACAGTCCAGCCTGAACTGCCAAGCCATGTCTTCCCTGGACCGGAAACAAGCTTCCTAGGACCGGTTTCTGGCATTTCAGCCATCTTCAGCCAGGCTTGCTTGAATCCAGTGGCAAAGTGAGCAAGGGACTCACGTCTGAGCATACCCTGCCAACTTAAGGCGAACAAAGCAAAAACCAAAGGAAATGATGGACGGAGTGTTGAACATTGCACGCACTCACCCCCAGTCAATTGATCTGGGTTTAATCCATCACCGTTCTTTAGCACACTCAGCCACCCCAGTTCAGACATGGCCATATGCAAATCAGTCTGACCTTGTGCCTCATGGGAACAGTCCAGCCCGAACTGCCAAGCCATGTCTTCCCTGGACCGGAAACAAGCTTCCTAGGACCGGTTTCTGGCATTTCAGCCGTCTTCAGCCAGGCTTGCTTGAATCCAGTGGCAAAGTGAGCAAAAGACTCACGTCAGAGCATACCCTGCCAACTTATGGTGAACAAAGCAAAAACCAAAGGAAATGATGGACGGAGTGTTGAACATTGCAAGCACTCACCCCCAGTCAACTGATCTGGGTTTAATCCATCACCGTTCTTTAGCCCACTCAGCCACCCCAGTTCAGATATGGCCATATGCAAATCAGTCTGACCCTGTGCCTCATGGGAACAGTCCAGCCCGAATTGCCAAGCCATGTCTTCCCTGGACCGGAAACAAGCTTCCTAGGACCTGTTTCTGGCATTTCAGCCGTCTTCAACCAGGCTTGCTTGAATCCAGTGGCAAAGAGAGCAAGTGACTCATATCTGAGCATACCCTGCCAACTTATGGCGAACAAAGCAAAAACCAAAGGAAATGATGGACGGAGTGTTGAACATTGCAAGGGCTCACCCCCAGTCAACTGATCTGGGTTTAATCCATCACCGTTCTTTAGCCCACTCAGCCACCCCAGTTCAGACATGGCCAGATGCAAATCAGTCTGACCCTGTGCCTCATGGGAACAGTCCAGCCCGAACTGCCAAGCCATATCTTCCCTGGACCGGAAACAAGCTTCCTAGGACCGGTTTCGGGCATTTCAGCCGTCTTCAGCCAGGCTTGCTTGAATCCAGTGGCAAAGTGAGCAAGGGACTCACGTCTGAGCATACCCTGCCAACTTATGGCGAACAAAGCAAAAACCAAAGGAAATGATGGACGGAGTGTTGAACATTGCAAGCACTCACCCCCAGTCAACTGATCTGGGTTTAATCCATCACCGTTCTTTAGCCCACTCAGCCACCCCAGTTCAGACATGGCCATATGCAAATCAGTCTGACCCTGTGCCTCATGGGAACAGTCCAGCCCGAACTGCCAAGCCATTTCTTCCCTGGACCGGAAACAAGCTTCCTAGGACCGGTTTCTGGCATTTCAGCCGTCTTCAGTCAGGCTTGCTTGAATCCAGTGGCAAAGTGAGCAAGGGACTCACGTCTGAGCATACCCTGCCAACTTATGGCGAACAAAGCAAAAACCAAAGGAAATGATGGACTGAGTGTTGAACATTGCAAGCACTGACCCCCAGTCAACTGATCTGGGTTTAATCCATCACCGTTCTTTAGCCCACTCAGCCACCCCAGTTCAGACATGGCCATATGCAAATCAGTCTGACCCTGTGCCTCATGGGAACTGTCCAGCCCGAACTGCCAAGCCATGTCTTCCCTGGACCGGAAACAAGCTTCCTAGAACCGGATTCTGGCATTTCAGCCGTCTTCAGCCAGGCTTGCTTGAATCCAGTGGCAAAGCGAGCAAGGGACTCACGTCTGAGCATACCCTGCCAACTCATGGCGAACAAAGCAAAAACCAAAGGAAATGATGGACGGAGTGTTGAACATTGCAAGCACTCACCCCCAGTCAACTGATCTGGGTTTAATCCATCACCGTTCTTTAGCCCACTCAGCCACCCCAGTTCAGACATGGCCATATGCAAATCTGTCTGACCCTGTGCCTCATGGGAACAGTCCAGCCCGAACAGCCAAGCCATGTCTTCCCTGGACCGGAAACAAGCTTCCTAGGACCGGTTTCTGGCATTTCAGCCGTCTTCAGCCAGGCTTGCTTGAATCCAGTGGCAAAGTGAGCAAGGGACTCACGTCTGAGCATACCCTGCCAACTTATGGCAAACAAAGAAAAAACCAAAGGAAATGATGGACGGAGTGTTGAACATTGCAAGCACTCACCCCCAGTCAACTGATCTGGGTTTAATCCATCACCGTACTTTAGCCCACTCAGCCACCCCAGTTCAGACATGGCCATATGCAAATCAGTCTGACCCTGTGCCTCATGAGAACAGTCCAGCTCGAACTGCCAAGCCATGTCTTTCCTGGACCGGAAACAAGCTTCCTAGGACCGGTTTCTGGCATTTCAGCCGTCTTCAGCCAGGCTTGCTTGAATCCAGTGGCAAAGTGAGCAAGGGACTCACGTCTGAGCATACCCTGCCAACTCAAGGCGAACAAAGCAAAAACCAAAGAAAATGATGGACGAAGTGTTGAACATTGCAAGCACTCACCCCCAGTCAACTGATCTGGGTTTAATCCATCACCGTTCTTTAGCCCACTCAGCCACCCCAGTTCAGACATGGCCATATGCAAATCTGTCTGACCCTGTGCCTCATGGGAACAGTCCAGCCCGAACAGCCAAGCCATGTCTTCACTGGACCGGAAATAAGCTTCCTAGGACCGGTTTCTGGCATTTCAGCCATCTTCAGCCAGGCTTGCTTGAATCCAGTGGCAAAGTGAGCAAGGGACTCACGTCTGAGCATACCCTGCCAACTTATGGCGAACAAAGCAAAAACCAAAGGAAATGATGGACGGAGTGTTGAACATTGCAAGCACTCACCCCCAGGCAACTGATCTGGGTTTAATCCATCACCGTTCTTTAGCCCACTCAGCCACCCCAGTTCAGACATGGCCATATGCAAATCAGTCTGACCCTGTGCCTCATGGGAACAGTCCAGCCTGAACTGCCAAGCCATGTCTTCCCTGGACCGGAAACAAGCTTCCTAGGACCGGTTTCTGGCATTTCAGCCGTCTTCAGCCAGGCTTGCTTGAATCCAGTGGCAAAGTGAGCAAGGGACTCACGTCTGAGCATACCCTGCCAACTTAAGGCGAACAAAGCAAAAACCAAAGGAAATGATGGACGGAGTGTTGAACATTGCACGCACTCACCCCCAGTCAATTGATCTGGGTTTAATCCATCACCGTTCTTTAGCACACTCAGCCACCCCAGTTCAGACATGGCCATATGCAAATCAGTCTGACCCTGTGCCTCATGGGAACAGTCCAGCCCGAACTGCCAAGCCATGTCTTCCCTGGACCGGAAACAAGCTTCCTAGGACCGGTTTCTGGCATTTCAGCCGTCTTCAGCCAGGCTTGCTTGAATCCAGTGGCAAAGTGAGCAAAAGACTCACGTCAGAGCATACCCTGCCAACTTATGGCGTACAAAGCAAAAACCAAAGGAAATGATGGACGGAGTGTTGAACATTGCAAGCACTCACCCCCAGTCAACTGATCTGGGTTTAATCCATCACCGTTCTTTAGCCCACTCAGCCACCCCAGTTCAGACATGGCCATATGCAAATCAGTCTGACCCTGTGCCTCATGGGAACAGTCCAGCCCGAATTGCCAAGCCATGTCTTCCCTGGACCGGAAACAAGCTTCCTAGGACCTGTTTCTGGCATTTCAGCCGTCTTCAACCAGGCTTGCTTGAATCCAGTGGCAAAGAGAGCAAGTGACTCATATCTGAGCATACCCTGCCAACTTATGGCGAACAAAGCAAAAACCAAAGGAAATTATTGACGGAGTGTTGAACATTGCAAGCGCTCACCCCCAGTCAACTGATCTGGGTTTAATCCATCACCGTTCTTTAGCCCACTCAGCCACCCCAGTTCAGACATGGCCATATGAAAATCTGTCTGACCCTGTGCCTCATGGGAACAGTCCAGCCCGAACAGCCAAGCCATGTCTTCACTGGACCGGAAATAAGCTTCCTAGGACCGGTTTCTGGCATTTCAGGCATCTTCAGCAAGGCTTGCTTGAATCCAGTGGCAAAGTGAGCAAGGGACTCACGTCTGAGCATACCCTGCCAACTTATGGCGAACAAAGCAAAAACCAAAGGAAATGATGGACGGAGTGTTGAACATTGCAAGCACTCACCCCCAGGCAACTGATCTGGGTTTAATCCATCACCGTTCTTTAGCCCACTCAGCCACCCCAGTTCAGACATGGCCATATGCAAATCAGTCTGACCCTGTGCCTCATGGGAACAGTCAGGCCTGAACTGCCAAGCCATGTCTTCCCTGGACCGGAAACAAGCTTCCTAGGACTGGTTTCTGGCATTTCAGCCATCTTCAGCCAGGCTTGCTTGAATCCAGTGGCAAAGTGAGCAAGGGACTCACGTCTGAGCATACCCTGCCAACTTAAGACGAACAAAGCAAAAACCAAAGGAAATGATGGACGGAGTGTTGAACATTGCACGCACTCACCCCCAGTCAATTGATCTGGGTTTAATCCATCACCGTTCTTTAGCACACTCAGCCACCCCAGTTCAGACATGGCCATATGCAAATCAGTCCGACCCTGTGCCTCATGGGAACAGTCCAGCCCGAACTGCCAAGCCATGTCTTCCCTGGACCGGAAACAAGCTTCCTAGGACCGGTTTCTGGCATTTCAGCCGTCTTCAGCCAGGCTTGCTTGAATCCAGTGGCAAAGTGAGCAAAAGACTCACGTCAGAGCATACCCTGCCAACTTATGGCGAACAAAGCAAAAACCAAAGGAAATGATGGACGGAGTGTTGAACATTGCAAGCACTCACCCCCAGTCAACTGATCTGGGTTTAATCCATCACCGTTCTTTAGCCCACTCAGCCACCCCAGTTCAGACATGGCCATATGCAAATCAGTCTGACCCTGTGCCTCATGGGAACAGTCCAGCCTGAACTGCCAAGCCATTTCTTCCCTGGACCGGAAACAAGCTTCCTAGGACCGGTTTCTGGCATTTCAGCCGTCTTCAGTCAGGCTTGCTTGAATCCAGTGGCAAAGTGAGCAAGGGACTCACGTCTGAGCATACCCTGCCAACTTATGGCAAACAAAGCAAAAACCAAAGGAAATGATGGACTGAGTGTTGAACATTGCAAGCACTGACCCCCAGTCAACTGATCTGGGTTTAATCCATCACCGTTCTTTAGCCCACTCAGCCACCCCAGTTCAGACATGGCCATATGCAAATCAGTCTGACCCTGTGCCTCATGGGAACTGTCCAGCCCGAACTGCCAAGCCATGTCTTCCCTGGACCGGAAACAAGCTTCCTAGAACCGGATTCTGGCATTTCAGCCGTCTTCAGCCAGGCTTGCTTGAATCCAGTGGCAAAGTGAGCAAGGGACTCACGTCTGAGCATACCCTGCCAACTTATGGCAAACAAAGAAAAAACCAAAGGAAATGATGGACGGAGTGTTGAACATTGCAAGCACTCACCCCCAGTCAACTGATCTGGGTTTAATCCATCACCGTACTTTAGCCCACTCAGCCACCCCAGTTCAGACATGGCCATATGCAAATCAGTCTGACCCTGTGCCTCATGGGAACAGTCCAGCCCGAATAGCCAAGCCATTTCTTCACTGGACCGGAAACAAGCTTCCTAGGACCGGTTTCTGGCATTTCAGCCATCTTCAGCCAGGCTTGCTTAAATCCAGTGGCAAAGTGAGCAAGGGACTCACGTCTGAGCATACCCTGCCAACTTATGGCGAACAAAGCAAAAACCAAAGGAAATGATGGACGGAGTGTTGAACATTGCAAGCACTCACCCCCAGTCAACTGATCTGGGTTTAATCCATCACCGTTCTTTAGCCCACTCAGCCACCCCAGTTGAGACATGACCATATGCAAATCAGTCTGACCCTGTGCCTCATGGGAACAGTCCAGCCTGAACTGCCAAGCCATGTCTTTCCTGGACCGGAAACAAGCTTCCTAGGACCGGTTTCTGGCATTTCAGCCGTCTTCAGCCAGGCTTGCTTGAATCCAGGGGCAAAGTGAGCAAGGGACTCACGTCTGAGCATACCCTGCCAACTCATGGCGAACAAAGCAAAAACCAAAGAAAATGATGGACGGAGTGTTGAACATTGCAAGCACTCACCCCCAGTCAACTGATCTGGGTTTAATCCATCACCGTTCTTTAGCCCACTCAGCCACCCCAGTTCAGACATGGCCATATGCAAATCTGTCTGACCCTGTGCCTCATGGGAACAGTCCAGCCCGAACAGCCAAGCCATGTCTTCACTGGACCGGAAATAAGCTTCCTAGGACCGGTTTCTGGCATTTCAGCCATCTTCAGCCAGGCTTGCTTGAATCCAGTGGCAAAGTGAGCAAGGGACTCACGTCTGAGCATACCCTGCCAACTTATGGCGAACAAAGCAAAAACCAAAGGAACTGATGGACGGAGTGTTGAACATTGCAAGCACTCACCCCCAGGCAACTGATCTGGGTTTAATCCATCACCGTTCTTTAGCCCACTCAGCCACCCCAGTTCAGACATGGCCATATGCAAATCAGTCTGACCCTGTGCCTCATGGGAACAGTCCAGCCTGAACTGCCAAGCCATGTCTTCCCTGGACCGGAAACAAGCTTCCTAGGACCGGTTTCTGGCATTTCAGCCGTCTTCAGCCAGGCTTGCTTGAATCCAGTGGCAAAGTGAGCAAGGGACTCACGTCTGAGCATACCCTGCCAACTTAAGGCGAACAAAGCAAAAACCATAGGAAATGATGGACGGAGTGTTGAACATTGCACGCACTCACCCCCAGTCAATTGATCTGGGTTTAATCCATCACCGTTCTTTAGCACACTCAGCCACCCCAGTTCAGACATGGCCATATGCAAATCAGTCTGACCCTGTGCCTCATGGGAACAGTCCAGCCCGAACTGCCAAGCCATGTCTTCCCTGGACCGGAAACAAGCTTCCTAGGACCGGTTTCTGGCATTTCAGCCGTCTTCAGCCAGGCTTGCTTGAATCCAGTGGCAAAGTGAGCAAAAGACTCACGTCAGAGCATACCCTGCCAACTTATGGCGAACAAAGCAAAAACCAAAGGAAATTATGGACGGAGTGTTGAACATTGCAAGCGCTCACCCCCGGTCAACTGATCTGGGTTTAATCCATCACCGTTCTTTAGCCCACTCAGCCACCCCAGTTCAGACATGGCCATATGCAAATCAGTCTGACCCTGTGCCTCATGGGAACAGTCCAGCCCGAATTGCCAAGCCATGTCTTCCCTGGACCGGAAACAAGCTTCCTAGGACCTGTTTCTGGCATTTCAGCCGTCTTCAACCAGGCTTGCTTGAATCCAGTGGCAAAGAGAGCAAGTGACTCATATCTGAGCATACCCTGCCAACTTATGGCGAACAAAGCAAAAACCAAAGGAAATTATGGACGGAGTGTTGAACATTGCAAGCGCTCATCCCCAGTCAACTGATCTGGGTTTAATCCATCACCGTTCTTTAGCCCACTCAGCCACCCCAGTTCAGACATGGCCATATGCAAATCTATCTGACCCTGTGCCTCATGGGAACAGTCCAGCCCGAACAGCCAAGCCATGTCTTCACTGGACCGGAAATAAGCTTCCTAGGACCGGTTTCTGGCATTTCAGCCGTCTTCAGCCAGGCTTGCTTGAATCCAGTGGCAAAGTGAGCAAAAGACTCACATCAGAGCATACCCTGCCAACTTATGGCGAACAAAGCAAAATCCAAAGGAAATGATGGACGGAGTGTTGAACATTGCAAGCACTCACCCCCAGTCAACTGATCTGGGTTTAATCCATCACCGTTCTTTAGCCCACTCAGCCACCCCAGTTCAGACATGGCCATATGCAAATCAGTCTGACCCTGTGCCTCATGGGAACAGTCCAGCCCGAATTGCCAAGCCATGTCTTCCCTGGACCGGAAACAAGCTTCCTAGGACCTGTTTCTGGCATTTCAGCCGTCTTCAACCAGGCTTGCTTGAATCCAGTGGCAAAGAGAGCAAGTGACTCATATCTGAGCATACCCTGCCAACTTATAGCGAACAAAGCAAAAACCAAAGGAAATTATGGACGGAGTGTTGAACATTGCAAGCGCTCACCCCCAGTCAACTGATCTGGGTTTAATCCATCACCGTTCTTTAGCCCACTCAGCCACCCCAGTTCAGACATGGCCATATGCAAATCTGTCTGACCCTGTGCCTCATGGGAACAGTCCAGCCCGAACAGCCAAGCCATGTCTTCACTGGACCGGAAATAAGCTTCCTAGGACCGGTTTCTGGCATTTCAGCCATCTTCAGCAAGGAGTGCTTGAATCCAGTGGCAAAGTGAGCAAGGGACTCACGTCTGAGCATACCCTGCCAACTTATGGCGAACAAAGCAAAAACCAAAGGAAATGATGGACGGAGTGTTGAACATTGCAAGCACTCACCCCCAGGCAACTGATCTGGGTTTAATCCATCACCGTTCTTTAGCCCACTCAGCCACCCCAGTTCAGACATGGCCATATGCAAATCAGTCTGACCCTGTGCCTCATGGGAACAGTCCAGCCTGAACTGCCAAGCCATGTCTTCCCTGGACCGGAAACAAGCTTCCTAGGACCGGTTTCTGGCATTTCAGCCATCTTCAGCCAGGCTTGCTTGAATCCAGTGGCAAAGTGAGCAAGGGACTCACGTCTGAGCATACCCTGCCAACTTAAGGCGAACAAAGCAAAAACCAAAGGAAATGATGGACGGAGTGTTGAACATTGCACGCACTCACCCCCAGTCAATTGATCTGGGTTTAATCCATCACCGGTCTTTAGCACACTCAGCCACCCCAGTTCAGACATGGCCATATGCAAATCAGTC
Source organism: Triturus cristatus (assembly GCF_964204655.1). Taxonomy (NCBI): domain Eukaryota; kingdom Metazoa; phylum Chordata; class Amphibia; order Caudata; family Salamandridae; genus Triturus; species Triturus cristatus. The sequence goes on along the minus strand of NW_028188292.1, from coordinate 8,867 downwards.
TGACCCTGTGCCTCATGGGAACAGTCCAGCCCGAACTGCCAAGCCATGTCTTCCCTGGACCGGAAACAAGCTTCCTAGGACCGGTTTCTGACATTTCAGCCGTCTTCAGCCAGGCTTGCTTGAATCCAGTGGCAAAGTGAGCAAAAGACTCACGTCAGAGCATACCCTGCCAACTTATGGCGAACAAAGCAAAAACCAAAGGAAATGATGGACGGAGTGTTGAACATTGCAAGCACTCACCCCCAGTCAACTGATCTGGGTTTAATCCATCACCGTTCTTTAGCCCACTCAGCCACCCCAGTTCAGACATGGCCATATGCAAATCAGTCTGACCCTGTGCCTCATGGGAACAGTCCAGCCCGAATTGCCAAGCCATGTCTTCCCTGGACCGGAAACAAGCTTCCTAGGACCTATTTCTGGCATTTCAGCCGTCTTCAACCAGGCTTGCTTGAATCCAGTGGCAAAGAGAGCAAGTGACTCATATCTGAGCATACCCTGCCAACTTATGGCGAACAAAGCAAAAACCAAAGGAAATGATGGACGGAGTGTTGAACATTGCAAGCGCTCACCCCCAGTCAACTGATCTGGGTTTAATCCATCACAGTTCTTTAGCCCACTCAGCCACCCCAGTTCAGACATGGCCATATGCAAATCAGTCTGACCCTGTGCCTCATGGGAACAGTCCAGCCCGAACTGCCAAGCCATATCTTCCCTGGACCGGAAACAAGCTTCCTAGGACCGGTTTCTGGCATTTCAGCCGTCTTCAGCCAGGCTTGCTTGAATCCAGTGGCAAAGTGAGCAAGGGACTCACGTCTGAGCATACCCTGCCAACTTATGGCGAACAAAGCAAAAACCAAAGGAAATGATGGACGGAGTGTTGAACATTGCAAGCACTCACCCCCAGTCAACTGATCTGGGTTTAATCCATCACCGTTCTTTAGCCCACTCAGCCACCCCAGTTCAGACATGGCCATATGCAAATCAGTCTGACCCTGTGCCTCATGGGAACAGTCCAGCCCGAACTGCCAAGCCATTTCTTCCCTGGACCGGAAACAAGCTTCCTAGGACCGGTTTCTGGCATTTCAGCCGTCTTCAGTCAGGCTTGCTTGAATCCAGTGGCAAAGTGAGCAAGGGACTCACGTCTGAGCATACCCTGCCAACTTATGGCGAACAAAGCAAAAACCAAAGGAAATGATGGACTGAGTGTTGAACATTGCAAGCACTGACCCCCAGTCAACTGATCTGGGTTTAATCCATCACCGTTCTTTAGCCCACTCAGCCACCCCAGTTCAGACATGGCCATATGCAAATCAGTCTGGCCCTGTGCCTCATGGGAACTGTCCAGCCCGAACTGCCAAGCCATGTCTTCCCTGGACCGGAAACAAGCTTCCTAGAACCGGATTCTGGCATTTCAGCCGTCTTCAGCCAGGCTTGCTTGAATCCAGTGGCAAAGTGAGCAAGGGACTCACGTCTGAGCATACCCTGCCAACTCATGGCGAACAAAGCAAAAACCAAAGGAAATGATGGACGGAGTGTTGAACATTGCAAGCACTCACCCCCAGTCAACTGATCTGGATTTAATCCATCACCGTTCTTGAGCCCACTCAGCCACCCCAGTTCAGACATGGCCATATGCAAATCTGTCTGACCCTGTGCCTCATGGGAACAGTCCAGCCCGAACAGCCAAGCCATGTCTTCCCTGGACCGGAAACAAGCTTCCTAGGACCGGTTTCTGGCATTTCAGCCGTCTTCAGCCAGGCTTGCTTGAATCCAGTGGCAAAGTGAGCAAGGGACTCACGTCTGAGCATACCCTGCCAACTTATGGCAAACAAAGAAAAAACCAAAGGAAATGATGGACGGAGTGTTGAACATTGCAAGCACTCACCCCCAGTCAACTGATCTGGGTTTAATCCATCACCGTACTTTAGCCCACTCAGCCACCCCAGTTCAGACATTGCCATATGCAAATCTGTCTGACCCTGTCCCTCATGGGAACAGTCCAGCCCGAATAGCCAAGCAATTTCTTCACTGGACCGGAAACAAGCTTCCTAGGACCGGTTTCTGGCATTTCAGCCATCTTCAGCCAGGCTTGCTTGAATCCAGTGGCAAAGTGAGCAAGGGACTCACGTCTGAGCATACCCTGCCAACTTATGGCGAACAAAGCAAAAACCAAAGGAAATGATGGACGGAGTGTTGAACATTGCAAGCACTCACCCCCAGTCAACTGATCTGGGTTTAATCCATCACCGTTCTTTAGCCCACTCAGCCACCCCAGTTGAGACATGAAAATATGCAAATCAGTCTGACCCTGTGCCTCATGGGAACAGTCCAGCCTGAACTGCCAAGCCATGTCTTTCCTGGACCGGAAACAAGCTTCCTAGGACCGGTTTCTGGCATTTCAGCCGTCTTCAGCCAGGCTTGCTTGAATCCAGTGGCAAAGTGAGCAAGGGACTCACGTCTGAGCATACCCTGCCAACTCATGGCGAACAAAGCAAAAACCAAAGAAAATGATGGACGAAGTGTTGAACATTGCAAGCACTCACCCCCAGTCAACTGATCTGGGTTTAATCCATCACCGTTCTTTAGCCCACTCAGCCACCCCAGTTCAGACATGGCCATATGCAAATCTGTCTGACCCTGTGCCTCATGGGAACAGTCCAGCCCGAACAGCCAAGCCATGTCTTCACTGGACCGGAAATAAGCTTCCTAGGACCGGTTTCTGGCATTTCAGCCATCTTCAGCCAGGCTTGCTTGAATCCAGTGGCAAAGTGAGCAAGGGACTCACGTCTGAGCATACCCTGCCAACTTATGGCGAACAAAGCAAAAAGCAAAGGAAATGATGGACGGAGTGTTGAACATTGCAAGCACTCACCCCCAGGCAACTGATCTGGGTTTAATCCATCACCGTTCTTTAGCCCACTCAGCCACCCCAGTTCAGACATGGCCATATGCAAATCACTCTGACCCTGTGCCTCATGGGAACAGTCCAGCCTGAACTGCCAAGCCATGTCTTCCCTGGACCGGAAACAAGCTTCCTAGGACCGGTTTCTGGCATTTCAGCCGTCTTCAGCCAGGCTTGCTTGAATCCAGTGGCAAAGTGAGCAAGGGACTCACGTCTGAGCATACCCTGCCAACTTAAGGCGAACAAAGCAAAAACCCAAGGAAATGATGGACGGAGTGTTGAACATTGCACGCACTCACCCCCAGTCAATTGATCTGGGTTTAATCCATCACCGTTCTTTAGCACACTCAGCCACCCCAGTTCAGACATGGCCATATGCAAATCAGTCTGACCCTGTGCCTCATGGGAACAGTCCAGCCCGAACTGCCAAGCCATGTCTTCCCTGGACCGGAAACAAGATTCCTAGGACCGGTTTCTGGCATTTCAGCCGTCTTCAGCCAGGCTTGCTTGAATCCAGTGGCAAAGTGAGCAAAAGACTCACGTCAGAGCATACCCTGCCAACTTATGGCGAACAAAGCAAAAACCAAAGGAAATGATGGACGGAGTGTTGAACATTGCAAGCACTCACCCCCAGTCAACTGATCTGGGTTTAATCCATCACCGTTCTTTAGCCCACTCAGCCACCCCAGTTCAGACATGGCCATATGCAAATCAGTCTGACCCTGTGCCTCATGGGAACAGTCCAGCCCGAATTGCCAAGCCATGTCTTCCCTGAACCGGAAACAAGCTTCCTAGGACCTGTTTCTGGCATTTCAGCCGTCTTCAACCAGGCTTGCTTGAATCCAGTGGCAAAGAGAGCAAGTGACTCATATCTGAGCATACCCTGCCAACTTATGGTGAACAAAGCAAAAACCAAAGGAAATTATGGACGGAGTGTTGAACATTGCAAGCGCTCACCCCCAGTCAACTGATCTGGGTTTAATCCATCACCGTTCTTTAGCCCACTCAGCCACCCCAGTTCAGACATGGCCATATGCAAATCTGTCTGACCCTGTGCCTCATGGGAACAGTCCAGCCCGAACAGCCAAGCCATGTCTTCACTGGACCGTAAATAAGCTTCCTAGGACCGGTTTCTGGCATTTCAGCCATCTTCAGCAAGGCTTGCTTGAATCCAGTGGCAAAGTGAGCAAGGGACTCACGTCTGAGCATACCCTGCCAACTTATGGCGAACAAAGCAAAAACCAAAGGAAATGATGGACGGAGTGTTGAACATTGCAAGCACTCACCCCCAGGCAACTGATCTGGGTTTAATCCATCACCGTTCTTTAGCCCACTCAGCCACCCCAGTTCAGACATGGCCATATGCAAATCAGTCTGACCCTGTGCCTCATGGGAACAGTCCAGCCTGAACTGCCAAGCCATGTCTTCCCTGGACCGGAAACAAGCTTCCTAGGACCGGTTTCTGGCATTTCAGCCATCTTCAGCCAGGCTTGCTTGAATCCAGTGGCAAAGTGAGCAAGGGACTCACGTCTGAGCATACCCTGCCAACTTAAGGCGAACAAAGCAAAAACCAAAGGAAATGATGGACGGAGTGTTGAACATTGCACGCACTCACCCCCAGTCAATTGATCTGGGTTTAATCCATCACCGTTCTTTAGCACACTCAGCCACCCCAGTTCAGACATGGCCATATGCAAATCAGTCTGACCCTGTGCCTCATGGGAACAGTCCAGCCCGAACTGCCAAGCCATGTCTTCCCTGGACCGGAAACAAGCTTCCTAGGACCGGTTTCTGGCATTTCAGCCGTCTTCAGCCAGGCTTGCTTGAATCCAGTGGCAAAGTGAGCAAAAGACTCACGTCAGAGCATACCCTGCCAACTTATGGTGAACAAAGCAAAAACCAAAGGAAATGATGGACGGAGTGTTGAACATTGCAAGCACTCACCCCCAGTCAACTGATCTGGGTTTAATCCATCACCGTTCTTTAGCCCACTCAGCCACCCCAGTTCAGATATGGCCATATGCAAATCAGTCTGACCCTGTGCCTCATGGGAACAGTCCAGCCCGAATTGCCAAGCCATGTCTTCCCTGGACCGGAAACAAGCTTCCTAGGACCTGTTTCTGGCATTTCAGCCGTCTTCAACCAGGCTTGCTTGAATCCAGTGGCAAAGAGAGCAAGTGACTCATATCTGAGCATACCCTGCCAACTTATGGCGAACAAAGCAAAAACCAAAGGAAATGATGGACGGAGTGTTGAACATTGCAAGGGCTCACCCCCAGTCAACTGATCTGGGTTTAATCCATCACCGTTCTTTAGCCCACTCAGCCACCCCAGTTCAGACATGGCCATATGCAAATCAGTCTGACCCTGTGCCTCATGGGAACAGTCCAGCCCGAACTGCCAAGCCATATCTTCCCTGGACCGGAAACAAGCTTCCTAGGACCGGTTTCGGGCATTTCAGCCGTCTTCAGCCAGGCTTGCTTGAATCCAGTGGCAAAGTGAGCAAGGGACTCACGTCTGAGCATACCCTGCCAACTTATGGCGAACAAAGCAAAAACCAAAGGAAATGATGGACGGAGTGTTGAACATTGCAAGCACTCACCCCCAGTCAACTGATCTGGGTTTAATCCATCACCGTTCTTTAGCCCACTCAGCCACCCCAGTTCAGACATGGCCATATGCAAATCAGTCTGACCCTGTGCCTCATGGGAACAGTCCAGCCCGAACTGCCAAGCCATTTCTTCCCTGGACCGGAAACAAGCTTCCTAGGACCGGTTTCTGGCATTTCAGCCGTCTTCAGTCAGGCTTGCTTGAATCCAGTGGCAAAGTGAGCAAGGGACTCACGTCTGAGCATACCCTGCCAACTTATGGCGAACAAAGCAAAAACCAAAGGAAATGATGGACTGAGTGTTGAACATTGCAAGCACTGACCCCCAGTCAACTGATCTGGGTTTAATCCATCACCGTTCTTTAGCCCACTCAGCCACCCCAGTTCAGACATGGCCATATGCAAATCAGTCTGACCCTGTGCCTCATGGGAACTGTCCAGCCCGAACTGCCAAGCCATGTCTTCCCTGGACCGGAAACAAGCTTCCTAGAACCGGATTCTGGCATTTCAGCCGTCTTCAGCCAGGCTTGCTTGAATCCAGTGGCAAAGCGAGCAAGGGACTCACGTCTGAGCATACCCTGCCAACTCATGGCGAACAAAGCAAAAACCAAAGGAAATGATGGACGGAGTGTTGAACATTGCAAGCACTCACCCCCAGTCAACTGATCTGGGTTTAATCCATCACCGTTCTTTAGCCCACTCAGCCACCCCAGTTCAGACATGGCCATATGCAAATCTGTCTGACCCTGTGCCTCATGGGAACAGTCCAGCCCGAACAGCCAAGCCATGTCTTCCCTGGACCGGAAACAAGCTTCCTAGGACCGGTTTCTGGCATTTCAGCCGTCTTCAGCCAGGCTTGCTTGAATCCAGTGGCAAAGTGAGCAAGGGACTCACGTCTGAGCATACCCTGCCAACTTATGGCAAACAAAGAAAAAACCAAAGGAAATGATGGACGGAGTGTTGAACATTGCAAGCACTCACCCCCAGTCAACTGATCTGGGTTTAATCCATCACCGTACTTTAGCCCACTCAGCCACCCCAGTTCAGACATGGCCATATGCAAATCAGTCTGACCCTGTGCCTCATGAGAACAGTCCAGCTCGAACTGCCAAGCCATGTCTTTCCTGGACCGGAAACAAGCTTCCTAGGACCGGTTTCTGGCATTTCAGCCGTCTTCAGCCAGGCTTGCTTGAATCCAGTGGCAAAGTGAGCAAGGGACTCACGTCTGAGCATACCCTGCCAACTCATGGCGAACAAAGCAAAAACCAAAGAAAATGATGGACGAAGTGTTGAACATTGCAAGCACTCACCCCCAGTCAACTGATCTGGGTTTAATCCATCACCGTTCTTTAGCCCACTCAGCCACCCCAGTTCAGACATGGCCATATGCAAATCTGTCTGACCCTGTGCCTCATGGGAACAGTCCAGCCCGAACAGCCAAGCCATGTCTTCTCTGGACCGGAAATAAGCTTCCTAGGACCGGTTTCTGGCATTTCAGCCATCTTCAGCCAGGCTTGCTTGAATCCAGTGGCAAAGTGAGCAAGGGACTCACGTCTGAGCATACCCTGCCAACTTATGGCGAACAAAGCAAAAACCAAAGGAAATGATGGACGGAGTGTTGAACATTGCAAGCACTCACCCCCAGGCAACTGATCTGGGTTTAATCCATCACCGTTCTTTAGCCCACTCAGCCACCCCAGTTCAGACATGGCCATATGCAAATCAGTCTGACCCTGTGCCTCATGGGAACAGTCCAGCCTGAACTGCCAAGCCATGTCTTCCCTGGACCGGAAACAAGCTTCCTAGGACCGGTTTCTGGCATTTCAGCCGTCTTCAGCCAGGCTTGCTTGAATCCAGTGGCAAAGTGAGCAAGGGACTCACGTCTGAGCATACCCTGCCAACTTAAGGCGAACAAAGCAAAAACCAAAGGAAATGATGGACGGAGTGTTGAACATTGCACGCACTCACCCCCAGTCAATTGATCTGGGTTTAATCCATCACCGTTCTTTAGCACACTCAGCCACCCCAGTTCAGACATGGCCATATGCAAATCAGTCTGACCCTGTGCCTCATGGGAACAGTCCAGCCCGAACTGCCAAGCCATGTCTTCCCTGGACCGGAAACAAGCTTCCTAGGACCGGTTTCTGGCATTTCAGCCGTCTTCAGCCAGGCTTGCTTGAATCCAGTGGCAAAGTGAGCAAAAGACTCACGTCAGAGCATACCCTGCCAACTTATGGCGTACAAAGCAAAAACCAAAGGAAATGATGGACGGAGTGTTGAACATTGCAAGCACTCACCCCCAGTCAACTGATCTGGGTTTAATCCATCACCGTTCTTTAGCCCACTCAGCCACCCCAGTTCAGACATGGCCATATGCAAATCAGTCTGACCCTGTGCCTCATGGGAACAGTCCAGCCCGAATTGCCAAGCCATGTCTTCCCTGGACCGGAAACAAGCTTCCTAGGACCTGTTTCTGGCATTTCAGCCGTCTTCAAACAGGCTTGCTTGAATCCAGTGGCAAAGAGAGCAAGTGACTCATATCTGAGCATACCCTGCCAACTTATGGCGAACAAAGCAAAAACCAAAGGAAATTATTGACGGAGTGTTGAACATTGCAAGCGCTCACCCCCAGTCAACTGATCTGGGTTTAATCCATCACCGTTCTTTAGCCCACTCAGCCACCCCAGTTCAGACATGGCCATATGCAAATCTGTCTGACCCTGTGCCTCATGGGAACAGTCCAGCCCGAACAGCCAAGCCATGTCTTCACTGGACCGGAAATAAGCTTCCTAGGACCGGTTTCTGGCATTTCAGGCATCTTCAGCAAGGCTTGCTTGAATCCAGTGGCAAAGTGAGCAAGGGACTCACGTCTGAGCATACCCTGCCAACTTATGGCGAACAAAGCAAAAACCAAAGGAAATGATGGACGGAGTGTTGAACATTGCAAGCACTCACCCCCAGGCAACTGATCTGGGTTTAATCCATCACCGTTCTTTAGCCCACTCAGCCACCCCAGTTCAGACATGGCCATATGCAAATCAGTCTGACCCTGTGCCTCATGGGAACAGTCAGGCCTGAACTGCCAAGCCATGTCTTCCCTGGACCGGAAACAAGCTTCCTAGGACTGGTTTCTGGCATTTCAGCCATCTTCAGCCAGGCTTGCTTGAATCCAGTGGCAAAGTGAGCAAGGGACTCACGTCTGAGCATACCCTGCCAACTTAAGGCGAACAAAGCAAAAACCAAAGGAAATGATGGACGGAGTGTTGAACATTGCACGCACTCACCCCCAGTCAATTGATCTGGGTTTAATCCATCACCGTTCTTTAGCACACTCAGCCACCCCAGTTCAGACATGGC